>NC_091293.1:54451543-54521543 GCF_038502225.1 Cherax quadricarinatus
GGCACAGAGCATAGTGGTGTATAGTAACATGTGCACAGAGTTTTGTGGTGTATAGTGACTTGTCCTGGGAGGGAGTGAGTGACCTACTCCCCCTCATCACACATCTTCCAATCCTCCCTTTCTTCCACCACCCACCACAAGGACGGGAGACCCCTCTCCTCCCCAACCACCATCATGAACCACATACGGCATGTGCCATGCGCCATTTTCCCTTCAACCTGGGGTTACCACACAGTTTGAGGTATGGAAGATGATGAAGCCAGCCAGCCACAAAGCCAGGGAAACAATGCACTCAACAATGACAGAAGAGGTACATTTCAGGTGTGTGGAGAGTTTCGAGCACGCAACAGGGATGGCCGCATTCGTGCACACAATGGGTGTGTGGGATCACATGTGCCCCCAGCGGAGAGCAGTCCACAGCCTCCACAGGCAGAAGACAATTCCAATGGCAACCTCGTCACTTGCGATAACCTTCTGTTGGCATTCAAATCCACTGCTAGCAGTACACTATCCCACATCCCTAATGCGGCTCGCCCATATGCAGCAGGGAAATTCACAGACCTTCTTAAGTGGGTGAATGGAGGTTCCACCAACTTAGAAGCCCGAGGCACCATCCAAGCATGGCACAACCTACTCTTGTTCGGCAATGTCTGTCTTGCAGTTCCTGAAAGACGAGGCAAACTGCTAACCACGTCAGTTATCAAGGCAGTGGGCAACTACCCAAGAACGGATAATTGTGTCCCTCTGCCCCATCATCGCAGGAATCAAAGAGGTAGACCCAAGAAAAGTCCCATTGAAAACGAGAAAATTTGTGCACAGGTTAGCAAAAAAATCGAAGAAGGTAACACAGTGGGAACAATAAGAATAATTACAAGTGACGATACTGTAGCCCCCAAAGATGAGACAATGGCCCAAGCACTAAGAGACAAGGATCCAACCAGGGACACCATAGCCATCAACAACAACCCTGAGGAAGACCCCAACACTGAACAATTAATTTTGTCAGAATCGGAAGTCTATAAGGCCATCGTGTCATTTCCAGCAGGATCTGCAGGAGTTTACACTGGAATTCGACCTCAGCACCTCAAAGAGATGGCAAATCCAGTACTCGGTGAATCTGCATCAATTCTTCTCACCGAGTTAACAACTTCCATCAACAATTGCCTGGCTGGGTGAATCCCAGAAGAAATTAAACCTTTCTTTTTTGGGGCCTCACTATGTGCTTTGAAGATGAGGGATGGGGGAATCAGACCCAGTGCGGTTGGAAACACTCTTTGCCGTCTCGTTGCCAAAGCAGCAGTAAGAAACATTCGCCTAGAAGCTGCCACTTTACTCCAGCCACACCAATTGGGCTTTGGGGTCTCTCAAGGCAGTGAAGTCGCAGCTCATGCCGCAAGGGCCTACATCAGGGACCTACCAAAAGACAAGGCCATAGTCAAACTTGATTTTAGAAATGCCTTAAATATGGTGAAGAGAGATGCTGTTTTGCCAGCTGTTCGGGATCGGTTCCCCAGTCTTTTTCCCTTCATTTCGGCCGGCTACAGCAAACCCTCAATTCTTTTGTTTGGAGAACATGAAATTCAATCATCAGAGGGTGATCAGCAGGGTGGCCCACTCGCTCCACTTCTCTTCTGCTTGGCAGTAAGAGAACTAACTTACAGCCTATGCAGCGAGCTCAATATCTGGTACCTGGATGACGGCACTCTGGCAGGTACTGAAGAGTCCCTGGTGGGGGACCTACAACTGGTGAAAACACAGGGAGAAGACTTGGGACTCATCCTCATTCCCTCTAATTGTGAAATCATTACAGCGAACCAGGAAATAATCAATGCTGTGCGAAGAATCCTCCCGGAAGTCTCTACTACCACTCTATCTAACAGTACCCTCTTGGGAGCACCGCTGGGTCACCAGGCCATCGACACTGTCCTCAGGGACAAATTGAATGACTTGATGAGAATGGAGGAGAGAATAAGCGATCTTGATGCCTATGATGCTCTGTATCTCCTCACAAGGTGTCTTACTATGCCAAGACTCACTTCCTGAGGTGTGCACCCTCTTTTGACAACCCAACACTCGATGAATATGATGCACACCTGAGATCAACTTTTAAGAAGGCACTGAACCTGTCACTAGAGGATGAGCAATGGGATCAGGCAACCCTCCCAGTGCGACTGGGAGGTATAGGGGTGTGCAAAGCAACGCATGTTGCTTTACATGCTTTTCTGTCTTCGTGTTTGGCTTCCAGTGCATTAGTCAAGAGGATAGTTCCCGAATGCTTGAGAGACGTGATAGGAGCTCAAGACCCCTGATTTACTGAAGCAGCAATTCGGTGGGCCACCCTTACAGACTCCTCCAGTAGACCAGCTCCTCCCAAAGAGCACAAACAGTCCCACTGGGACAAACCGATCATGGAAAAAATCGCCAACACAATGCTCTCCAATGCTTCAGGAAAGGACAAAGCTCGTTTCCTGGCAGTGAAGGCACAACACTCAGGAGATTTCCTGTTAGCTGCTCCCAATTCCTCCCTGGGCACTCGACTCAACCCACAGGTCATTCGGATTGGTGTTGCTCTTCCCCCAGCTGCTCCCATCCTCACCGAACATAGGTGTATTTGCGGCAGGGCGACAGCTGATCAATTCGGACTTTATGGTCTCGTGTGTCACACAGCAGAAGGGAAGTATGCCAGACATGAGTAGGTCATTGACATCATAAAGAGAAGCCTCGCCACAGCCCGTTGCCCAGCTCAACGGGAACCCCAAATTCAGAGGTCAGATGGTAGTCAAAAGCATCCTGATGGAGCCACTATGCTGCCCTGGAAGGATGGAAAGCAGATTGCCTGGGACTACACTTGTGCTGCCACATTGGCAGACACCTACTTGCCATACTCTGTAGTGGAAGGGGGTGGAGCTGCCAGCCACAGGGAGACCCAGAAGATCCGAAAATATGAAGACCTTCCCCCCTTGCTATAACTTCATTCCAATAGGGTCTGAGACCCTTGGAGCATGGGGCAAGTGTGCTCTAAAGTTCCTCAAAGAACTGGGTGAAACACTCATCATAAAAACCAAGGACCACAGGGCGACCAGCTTCCTCTTTCAGAGAATCAGTGTTGCGATCCAGAGAGGAAATGCCTTCAGCATTCTTGGCACGTGGCCCATCGCAGGGGAGCTGGACGAAGTATTCGAGATGTAGCTCTGAGTCACCTATGTTGTTTTACTTTCTGTTGTATTTTTGTGAATGTTTGGCCAATGTATTTTGTCTTTATATAAAACATACTTGAAATATAGGGGGTGGTAGGAGAAAATTCTCAAACAGCTTCAGGGAGAACCTTGAGATTTCCCTGAAGCAAGTTCATTCTTTTCTCTGAGGATGAGGGTCCCCAGGACAGTTCTAGAGGTGGTACCTCCCTGTATATATATATATATATATATATATATATATATATATATATATATATATATATATATATATATATATATATATATGCAAAACAACCACTCTGAAAGAATAGAGAAATTCCAAGCGCTTTCGAAAGCGCTTGGAATTTCTCTATTCTTTCAGAGTGGTTGTTTTGCATATTCTGAAATCACCTGTTTACTGTGATCTTATTGCATATATATATATATATATATATATATATATATATATATATATATATATATATATATATATATATATATATATATATATATATATATATATATATATATATATATATATATATATATGTGTGTGATGAATGGTTTTGAAAACCGACAAGTTGAAGAATTGAGACACTTATGCAACACATGGGAATCTTTATTGAAGAAACGTTTCCTCAATAAAGATTCCCATGTGTTGCATAAGTGTCTCAATTCTTCAACTTGTCGGTTTTCAAAACCATTCATCACATCTGTCAGACACTGCAACATCATGGGATCTTGGTACAAAGACTTCAACGCTTGCCCAACCTTTGGACGACGACCTACTTACACTAGTGGCAGGTCCCACTGTGATCCCGCCTCCTCCTGCTTGGACTCATCTCACCGCAGTATATAAGCCACCTCTCTGGCCCTGTGCTGCACTTCCTACAAGAATGATGGACTGAACACATCGATTCCAGGTTGAGGGACTGATTACCTCAAAACTTCTACTCTCCTTACCCATTTCTACTTTGTATTGGACTGATGAAGCCACTGTGTGGCGAAACGTTTCTTCAATAAAGATTCCCATGTGTTGCATAAGTGTCTCAATTCTTCATATATATATATATATATATATATATATATATATATATATATATATATATATATATATATATATATATATATATATATATATATATATATATATATATATATATATATATATATATATATATATATATATATATATATATATATATATTATTATTATCACACTGGCCGATTCCCACCAAGGTAGGGTGGCCCGAAAAAGAAAAACTTTCACCATCATTCACTCCATCACTGTCTTGCCAGAAGGGTGCTTTACACTACAGTTTTTAAACTGCAACATTAACACCCCTCCTTCAGAGTGCAGGCACTGTACTTCCCATCTCCAGGACTCATGTCCGGCCTGCCGGTTTCCCTGAATCCCTTCATAAATGTTACTTTGCTCACACTCCAACAGCACGTCAAGTATTAAAAACCATTTGTCTCCATTCACTCCTATCAAACACGCTCACGCATGCCTGCTGGAAGTCCAAGCCCCTCGCACACAAAACCTCCTTTACCCCCTCCCTCCAACCTTTCCTAGGCCGACCCCTACCCCGCCTTCCTTCCACTACAGACTGATACACTCTTGAAGTCATTCTGTTTCGCTCCATTCTCTCTACATGTCCGAACCCCCTCAACAACCCTTCCTCAGCCCTGTGGACAACAGTTTTGGTAATCCCGCACCTCCTCCTAACTTCCAAACTACGAATTCTCTGCATTATATTCACACCACGCATTGCCCTCAGACATGACATCTCCACTGCCTCCAGCCTTCTCCTCGCTGCAACATTCATCACCCATGCTTCACACCCATGTTAGAGCGTTGGTAAAACTATACTCTCATACATTCCCCTCTTTGCCTCCAAGGACAAAGTTCTTTGTCTCCACAGACTCCTAAGTGCACCACTCACTCTTTTTCCCTCATCAATTCTATGATTCACCTCATCTTTCATAGACCCATCTGCTGACACGTCCACTCCCAAATATCTGAATACGTTCACCTCCTCCATACTCTCTCCCTCCAATCTGATATTCAATCTTTCATCACCTAATCTTTTTGTTATCCTCATAACCTTACTCTTTCCTGTATTCACCTTTAATTTTCTTCTTTTGCACACCCTACCAAATTCATCCACCAATCTCTGCAACTTCTTTTCAGAATCTCCCAAGAGCACAGTGTCATCAGCAAAGAGCAGCTGTGACAACTCCCACTTTGTGTGTGATTCTTTATCTTTTAACTCCACGCCTCTTGCCAAGACCCTCGCATTTACTTCTCTTACAACCCCATCTATAAATATATTAAACAACCACGGTGACATCACACATCCTTGTCTAATGCCTACTTTTACTGGGAAAAAATTTCCCTCTTTCCTACATACTCTAACTTGAGCCTCACTATCCTCGTAAAAACTCTTCACTGCTTTCAGTAACCTACCTCTTACACCATACACTTGCAACATCTGCCACATTGCCCCCCTATCCACCCTGTCATACGCCTTTTCCAAATCCATAAATGCCACAAAGACCTCTTTAGCCTTATCTAAATACTGTTCACTTATATGTATCACTGTAAACACCTGGTCCACACACCCCCTACCTTTCCTAAAGCCTCCTTGTTCATCTGCTATCCTATTTTCCGTCTTACTCTTAATTCTTTCAATTATAACTACCATACACTTTACCAGGTATACTCAACAGACTTATCCCCCTATAATTTTTGCACTCTCTTTTATCCCCTTTGCCTTTATACAAAGGAACTATGCATGCTCTCTGCCAATGCCTAGGTACCTTACCCTCTTCCATACATTTATTAAATAATTGCACCAACCACTCCAAAACTATATCCCCACCTGCTTTTAACATTTCTATCTTTATCCCATCAATCCCAGCTGCCTTACCACGTTTCATTTTACCTACTGCCTCACGAACTTCCCCCACACTCACAACTGGCTCTTCCTCACTCCTACAAGATGTTGTTCCTCCTTGCCCTATACACGAAATCACAGCTTCCCTATCTTCATCAACATTTAACAATTCCTCAAAATATTCCCTCCATCTTCCCAATACCTCTAACTCTCCATTTAATAACTCTCCTCTCCTATTTTTAACTGACAAATCCATTTGTTCTCTAGGCTTTCTTAACTTGTTAATCTCACTCCAAAACTTTTTCTTAATTTCAACAAAATTTGTTGATAACATCTCACCCACTCTCTCATTTGCTCTCTTTTTACATTGCTTCACCACTCTCTTAACCTCTCTCTTTTTCTCCATATACTCTTCCCTCCTTGCATCACTTCTACTTTGTAAAAACTTCTCATATGCTAACTTTTTCTCCCTTACTACTATATATATATATATATATATATATATATATATATATATATATATATATATATATATATATATATATATATATATATATATATATATATATATCGCAGCAAACGAAACACTTCTGGCTTTGTTCTTTGTGTGGAATATGTGGGAAGGTTCGGCTTCAGAAATATGCCAATGTGACTCACGTATTTTCATGTTTTTGGGACTATGATTATTCTTTGTTATTATTCTGAAAGTTTGTGTGTGAATGGGGAGGGAGGTAGGGAGGGAAGGAGGGAGGGAGGGAGGGAGGAAAGGAGGATGGGAGGGAGGGAGGGAGGGAGGGAAGGAGGAAGTGAGGGAGGGAGGGAGGGAAAGGAAGGTAGGTAGGGAGGTAAAGAGGGAGGGAGGGGGTGCATACTCATCTATGTCTTGTTGCAGGGGTCGAGTCTCTGCTCCTGGACTCATTAGAGGTCCAGGAGCTGGGTTTACTCCTGGATGCTTGAGCTCAGTCATACCTTTTCTCAGAAGCTATATATGGATCCTGCTTCTACCACTTTCTCGTCTAGATCGCTCCACCTTCTTTTACTCTACAAGGCTAAAGAAGTATTTTCTGATAACCTTGTGACCTACTTGTGTTATTTACTTTCCTTTTCTCCTGTAGGTTCAGTTCCTTTAGTCTCTTCTCTCAGCTCATACCTCTCAGCTTTGGAACTAATCTCGTTGTAAAACTTTGCATTTTATCAGCTTTACATGCTTCCATGGTTCCATACTGGCAATGTATACTCTAAGATGGGCCTAACAAGTTGCGTGAATAGGGTCGTGTATGCCTCGTTGTTGAGGCTCTTGAAAACTACCTTTAAATTTGCAGTTATCCGGTCGAATTATGCTCACCCTGAGGACCTTCTCATTCAAAAAGATGTTTGCGTTTGTTTGGAAAAACGGACACTCACAACTCATTCCTGCACTCCCTCATCATCTCCTAACCCACGACATCACCACCAGCACCACCCCGAGATTACCCATACCATCACCACTCACCATGCCAACACCACCACCATACAACACTACCCTTCAAGGAGTTTTGAGTTATACTTCTTCAGCTGCTACTACTACTACTACTACTACTACTACTACTACTACTACTACTACTACTAATAATAATAATAATGTTGTTGCTGCTGCTGCTGCTGTTGTTGTTGTTGTTGGTGTTGTTGTTGTTGTTGTTGTTATTGTTGTTGTTGTTGTTGTTGTTCAAACAGTACCCAAACCTGTCAAATGTAGAGCCTGTGGAATAGGAGGAATTCTAAATCAATCTGAAGGTGAGAGTAGCTACTGTAGGGCCTCACCCAGGTAACCTTTGTGTTGCAGGTGACGTGGCTGAAGAGAGACGAAGATCATTTGCTGACAGCTGGCATTCAGGTGTACTCATCAGATATGAGGCTTTCTGTAGCTCACATCAAGCATCAAGACGTATGTACTCACCCTTTTACTCTGTATGTACTCACCCTTTTACTCTGTATGTACTCACCCTTTTACTCTGTATGTACTCACCCTTTTACTCTGTATGTACTCACCCTTTTACTCTGTATGTACTCACTCTTTTTCTCTGTATGTTTTCACTTTTGTATTCACATGTGTATTTCACTTTAGTGCTAACCTGTATGTAATCGTCTATAAGTGTACTCACCTGTTTGTAAAATCGCCTATGTGTCCTCACCTATGTGTACTCATTTGAGTGTGTGGGTGTGCACTTGTATATGTACTCGCTTTCGTGCTAATCTTTGTGTACTCACTTGTGTAAGCCCTCAGTTATGTACTCACCTGTATGTACTAACCTGTCTCTGTACTCATCTGTATGTACTAACATGTGTACTCACCTATGTACTATCCTGAGTGTGTACTCACCTGTGTGTACTAACCTGTGTACTCATCTGTATGTACTAACCTGTCTGTGTAATCACCTCTGTGTATTAACCTGTCTGTATACTCATTTTTGTGATGAATGGTTTTGAAAACCGACAAGTTGAAGAATTGAGACACTTATGCAACATATGGGAATCTTTATTGAAGAAACGTTTCGCCACACAGTGGCTTCATCAACGCTTGCCCAACCTTTGGGCGACGACCTACTTACACTAGTGGCAGGTCCCACTGTGATCCCGCCTCTTCCTGCTTCAACTCATCTCACCGCAGTATATAAGCCACCTCTCTGGCCCTATGCTGCACTTCCTACAAGAGTGATGGACTGAACACATCGATTCCAGGTTGAGGGACTGATTACTTCAAACTTCTACTCTCCTTACCCACTTCTACTTTGTATTGGACTGATGAAGCCACTGTGTGGCGAAACGTTTCTTCAATAAAGATTCCCATATGTTGCATAAGTGTCTCAATTCACTCATTTTTGTATTCACCTCTGTAAGTACTCAGGTGTTCACGTGTTCTTACTAACACATGTGTGTAGCCTCCTGTGTACTCACTGATCAGTATTCAGTTGTGTATGGGGGAGGTTGATACTGATCACTTGGCCCCGCCTCCTAGATTACTCATCCATGTATTCACTCATCTTTGAGTGTGTATACTAACCTATATGTATTCACCTGTGTGTGTGTGTACTCACCCATGTGTGTACTGAGCCTCGCTCTCATGTGACCTTTTTCTACTATTTTTAATATACCTCGTTGTTTAGCTGATTTAAATATCTTTATTACGTACCTTATCCCCACCCTGTGGGGGGCAGTCGAAAGATTACAGAGGCGCATAATGGGTTCAGGGAATGGGACGCACAGTTTTGATAACTAAGTAATTTACAGTGATAACGAACCACTTGCAAATTAATGGAAATATAAACACATATGCAGTATAATGTGATCCTTTATTGACAACGTTTCGCCCACACAGTGGGCTTTTTCAAGTCACAAACAGATCTACCTGGGGTGGAAGGTATGCGAGTATTTATAGTCAGGTTCAGAATGCGTACCTTCCACCCCAGGTAGATCTGTGTATGACTTGAAAAGGCCCACTGTGTGGGCGAAACGTTGTCAATAAAGGATCACATTATACTGCATATGTGTTTATGAACATCAAAATGGTATACAATACCGACAGGTTGTTAGGTAAGACACATATGCAACAGTTAGACAACTTTATTCCGAAACGTTTCGCCTACACAGTAGGCTTCTTCAGTCGAATACAGAAAGTAGGCAGGAACAGTAGAGATGTGAAGACGATGTAATCAGTCCATCACCCTTAAAGTCGTAGAATTTGAGGTTGTCAGTCCCTCGGCCTGGAGAAGTTCAGTTCCATAGTCAGGAACTATCCGCACTGTCGCTTGATCTTCAGATAGTTCCTGACTATGGAACTGAACTTCTCCAGGCCGAGGGACTGACAACCTCAAATTCTACGACTTTAAGGGTGATGGACTGATTACATCGTCTTCACATCTCTACTGTTCCTGCCTACTTTCTGTATTCGACTGAAGAAGCCTACTGTGTAGGCGAAACGTTTCGGAATAAAGTTGTCTAACTGTTGCATATGTGTCTTACCTAACAACATATGTGTTTATATTTCCATTGCGTCGGTATTTTATACCATTTATTTCCATTGCAAATTAATGATCTGGTAACAATTATAATGATTTTTTTATAAATATGAATTCGTTAAAAAAAATATTAAACTGTAGCATATCTGCGATTATGAGACATTTTAATACCCAATTTCTGTTAAAAGGTATGGGAGAATTTAAACAGGTTTAAGAAGTTATGATTTATATACAATAGCCAAAGTGAGATATTTTTTTTCCTTAATGGCTGGTTCTATACAACTGCAGATAAAATACTTTGATATCTCTTAAACATTTGTAAGTTGTCTCTGAATTCATGATCTTTTTCACATTCCACGACATAAAGGAGCAGGTTTTTACAATAGTTCCACTGGCAAATTTATATTTGCTTACGTCTAATTCAGCTGATGATACATGCTCCAGAGGTATCTGTATCTCAGCCGTAGTCAGGTAGTACCAATAAGAGAGTTAAGACACATGTGCAACATCTGGATATCTTTATTGTAGACGTTTCGCCATCCAGTGGCTTTATCAATACAGGTTCTAGGACATAATTAGAAGACAGTAGAACTATATACAAAAGATGAGGTAATCAATCCCTCAGCCTTGAAGTTAGTGTTCACAGCATCTACTGTCTTCTAATTATTTTCTAGAATCTGTATTGATAAAGCCACTGGATGGCGAAACGTTTGCAATAAAGATATCCAGATGTTGCACATGTGTCTTAACTTTCATATTGTCGGTATTTTATACCTTTCTAGTACTACTAATATGCATGAATCTCTTGATTTTGCTGGATATGCCAGAGACATGTGGCTCTTCTTGCATCATACAATGATTATAGATCAGTGTCATTGGTTGGTGGAGAAGTGATGGGTTCAAAGTTTCAGGGCTTCTGAGCACGTTGGATTGTGAACCTTTGTGAAGTCATTCATGAAAAGCGATTAACTAAAATCCCTGTAGGATTGGTGGGAATGTTGCGGATAGGATAGTCATTTCAACTGATTTTATTACACTTCTGGAAAGATAATGACTGAATGAATAACTGTGAAAGTAATTTCCTCTTCGTCGGATCATCATACCTCGGTGGGACACGCCCGATATATTATTATACAAATACATCATATATATATATATATATATATATATATATATATATATATATATATATATATATATATATATATATATATATATATATATATATATATATATATATATATATATATATATATATATATATATATATATATATATAAAGGGTCTAGACCACACCTTAATCACATCCCACAACAAAGAAACACCTGACGTGCGACGATACCCGACTCATAAGAAAAGAGGAACACTGCAGTAGGTCCGCTGGCCCAAGACAGCTCCTCACGACATCCCACCAACAAAATATTCTACCCAAGAAATAAGATTTATTACTTGTCCAATGTATTATTAAAATCTTCTAAATTTTTTTTAATTACAAATGCATCTAATTTATATAAACCAAATGAAATATTCATATTATTTTCAAAACTGCTTTTTGTGAAACAAGATTCAATTATATTTATTTCAGCCATGGACTTGCTTGATACAATTTTCTCAACTTTTTGAAAATCAATTGAATAGTTAAAATCTCTCACATGAATAAACAGAGCATTGGAATCTTGTCCAGTTCTAATTCTATATTTATGTTGTTTTAATCTAAGTTTGAGACTTTTACTAGTTTGACCGTAATAAACTTTATCGCAAATTTTACAAAGAATCTTATAGACACATCCGTCATCATTTTGGGGGGAATTCTTTATCAAAAGTTCTTTTTACTGTATCAAGATTTTTGAATACAACTTTAATATTAAAAGTCTTAAGAAGAGAAGGCATATCAACCAAGTTTTCATGGTAAGAGAGAACCAACATATTTTTAGTTGAATAAGGCTGGTTGTCAGTCAAGGAGCTTAATTTATCAACTAAATCTATGTTGTTTTTAACATTAAAGTTAGAAATTTTACCAACAATAGGGCTCAAAATGTCGACAAGCCATTTGGATAATTTATACGAAACTGATCCTATGGAGCTAATAGTTAGCCCTATTGTAGCCTTATTGTATATATATATATATATATATATATATATATATATATATATATATATATATATATATATATATACATATATATATATATATACATACATATATATATATACATATATATATATATATATATACATACATATATATATATACATATATATATATATATATATACATACATATATATATATACATATATATATATATATATATATAAATAAATATATACATATATATATATATATATATATTTATATATATACATATATACATATACATACATATATATATATATATATATATATATATATATATATATATATATATATATATATATATATATATATATATATATATATATATATATATATATATATATATATATATATATATTTAGTATAGGGCGGGGGTTGAATCCGTGGATAGGCAGCGCAAGAGCCCTAAAACCACAGGACCATGGAAGCTACAACGTGTTCCGAGGTAGGACGAGAAAAAGTATAACTGAATTTTATTAACTTGAGATAGAGGGTGATTGACACTAATCAGTCCATCTATCATCATAGTATGATGCAAGAAGAGCAACATTTCTCTGGCATATACAGCAAAATCAACAGTTTCAAGCATGTCAGTACTACCTAACTATGGTTGGGATACAAGTACTTCTAGGTGGAATGTCTTATAAAGAAAGGTTAAGGGAAATCGGCCTGACGATACTAGAGGACAGGAGGGCCAGGGGAGACATGATAATGACATATAAAATACTGCACGGAATAGACAAGGTGGACAAAGACAGGTTGTTCCAGGGAGGGGACACAGAAACAAGAGGTCACAGTCGAAAGTTGAAGACTAAGATGAGTCAAAGGGATGTTAGGAAGTATTTCTTCAGTCATAGAGTTGTCAGGCAGTGGAATAGCCTAAAAAGTGACGTAGCGGAGGCGGGAACTATACATAGATTTTAAACGAGGTTTGATAAAGCTCATGAAGCAAGGAGAGAGAGGACCCAGTAGCAACCAGTGAAGAGGCGGGGCTAGGAGCTAAGACTCGACCCCTGCAACCACAAATAGGTGAGTACACCCACACACACACACACACACACACACTCTCTCTCTCTCTCTCTCTCTCTCTCTCTCTCTCTCTCTCTCTCTCTCTCTCTCTCTCTCTCTCGCTCTCTCTCTCTCTCTCTCTATAGGCTTCTCTCTCCATCTCCCTTTTTCTATATTTCTACCCCTCCCTCGCATTTCTCTCTCTCATAGCCTTTTCCCTCACCCTCCTTTCTCTGTCTGTCTCTCTCTCTCTCTCTCTCTCTCTCTCTCTATAGGCTTCTCTCTCCATCTCCCTTTTTCTATATTTCTACCCCTCCCTCGCATTTCTCTCTCTCATAACCTTTTCCCTCACCCTCCTTTCTCTCTCTCTCTCTCTCTCTCTCTCTCTCTCTCTCTCTCTCTCTCTCTCTCTCTCTCTCTATCTATCTATCTCTCTCTCCCTCTCTCCTTCTCTCTACCCTTTCTCTCCCCCCTCACATCTCTCTCTCTCACCCTTGGTCTTATCCCTCACCCCCATACTCTCTCCTCTCTCTCCCTCTTTCTACCCTTTCCCTCTCCTCTCTCTCCCTCTTTCTACCCTTTCTCTCTCCCCCTCGCACCCTCTCCCTCCTCTAGCCTTCTGTCTGTGGTAAAAAAAAAAAAAAAAAAAAAAAAAAAAAAAAAAAAATGGGTGGCTCTAGAGGACGGAAAACCAGAGATCTGGTAGACGAACCAGGGAGGAAAGACTGGGAGTTAGAGCTCCAAAAAAGGGAGGAAGAGTGGGGAAGGAAGATAGTGGAGCTTGGTAAGAAAATGGAGGAGCGGATAGCTGAGGAGTGCAGGAAGTGGGAAGTACAGGTCTTAGCAGCAGAAGCTAGGATACAGTGCTTAGAAGAGAAACTGCAAAGCCTGAAACAGATTAGAGAGACAAATGACAATTCAGATGTGACATCAGGCGCAGACAAGGGGACGGTAAGAAACAACGGAGACATGCCATACGCGAAGGCCTTATCAGACCCACGTGGGGCCAGGGAAAAGACGAGGAGTACACTAAGATCAAATGACAGGTCCGAAGACAATGATGGTATGCTATATGCAGAGATTCTAACAGCCAACTGCAGTAGCAAGGGACAGCTGGTCATGAAAGACAGTTCACTGAGAATAGAAGTTCCAGATATGACAGGGACTGAAGGCAAGAACATTTCAATGGAAGGAAATAAAATGCCTCAGAGGAAGCAGATGGAGACTCAGTGGGAGGAGGAAAGGGCGAGGTCAGTTTTTGTGTACGGGCTCCAAGAAGCCAAGGGGGACAACTTTGAAGAAATAAAACAGGAGGAGAAAAAAATGATTGAAGGCATCATGAAAACAATAGGTGAGGGCGATATGACCCAGGTGTCAAATTTTCAGAGAATTGGGTGGTTTGCGAGTGGAAGGATACGGCCTGTCAAAGTAATTTTCAAGGAAGAATCAGTTCGAACCAGGATTCTGCAAGAGAACGCAAGACTGAGGGACAAACAGGGGTACCAGAGAGTATACCTCGACCGCGACAGAACACAAGACGAAAGGACTACACTGAAAGAGAGGGTACAGAGACGCAAGGAGGAACGAGAGGCAATGACGAAGTTGAGCAGGACCCAGACACAGGAGGAAGGGCAAACACACCCCACAGAATCTCCCACCAAAGACTCCAACCACGACATTCCCAACGCAACTGAGCAACCTATACTACAACCCACTCACTGTTCCCTCTGCCACCAACCCCCATATCACAAACCTCACCCCAACAGCTGTCCCTTATGGGCATTCTGACCCCACCCCCATCATCACAAACCCCACCTATACCACAGCCCCATATAGGCCCCCACCAAGGCTCTCGCTCCCCCAACCCCAATATTCTTGCATGACCACAATGATAGAAAAGAAACTGAAAGTTTGGTACACAAACGCGGATGGAATAACGAATAAACATGAGGAGTGGAACGAAAGAATCAGTGGAAAATCCCCAGACATCATAGCAGTCACAGAAACAAAACTCGCTGAGACAATAACAGACACAATCTTCCCAATGGGATATCAGATCCTGAGGAAAGATAGAAGGAGTAGAGGGGGAGGAGGGGTTGCACTGCTCATAAAACACCAATGGGGATTTGAGGAAATGGAAGGCATGGACATGATTGGAGAAAGAGACTACATTGTAGGTACAATTCAGTCCGGAGAACATAAAGTAGTCATTGGAGTGATGTATAACCCACCACAGAACTGCAGGAGGCCAAGAGAGGAGTACGAAGAAAACAACAGGGTGATGGTGGACACACTGGCTGAGGTGGCAAGAAGAGCTCACTCGAGCAGAGCAAAGTTACTGGTAATGGGCGATTTCAACCACAGGGAGATCGACTGGGAAAACCTGGAGCCACATGGGGGTCCCGAAACATGGAGAGCCAAGATGATGGATGTGGTACTTGAAAACCTCATGCATCAACATGTCAGGGACACAACCAGAGAGAGAAGGGAGGATGAGCCAGCAAGACTGGATCTTGTGTTCACCCTGAGCAGTTCAGACATTGAGGACATCACTTACGAGAGGCCCCTTGGAGCTAGCGATCATGTGGTGCTGAGTTTTGATTATATAGTAGAGTTACAAGTGGAGAAGGTAACAGGAACTGAAGGGGTCAGGCCAAACTATAAAAGGGGGGACTACACAGGTATGAGAAACTTCCTGCAGGAGGTTCAGTGGGACAGAGAAATGGTAGGAAAATCAGTAAACGAGATGATGGAATATGTGGCAACAAAGTGCAAGGAGGCAGAGGAAAGTTTTGTTCCCAAGGGAAACAGAAATAATAGGAAGACCAAAACGAGTCCTTGGTTTACCCGAAGGTGTAGGGAGGCAAAAACTAAGTGCAACAGAGAATGGAAAAGGTACAGGAGGCATAGGACCCAGGAAAACAAGGAGATTAGTAGAAGAGCCAGAAACGAGTATGCACAGATAAGGAGGGAGGCCCAGCGACAGTATGAAAACGACATAGCATCGAAAGTCAAATCTGACCCGAAACTGCTGTATAGCCACATTAGGAGGAAGACAACAGTCAAGGACCAGGTGATAAGGCTGAGGAAAGAAGGTGGAGAACTCACAAGAAACGATCAAGAGGTATGTGAGGAGCTCAACACGAGATTTAAGGAAGTATTTACAGTAGAGTCAGGAAGGACTCTGGGGGGACAGACCAGATGGGGACACCAGCAAGGAATACACCAACAAGTGTTGGAAAACATACATACAGATGAGGAGGAGGTGAAGAAACTGCTAAGGGACATCGATACCTCAAAGGCAATGGGACCGGACAACATCTCCCCGTGGGTCCTTAGAGAGGGAGCAGATATGTTGTGCGTGCCACTTTCCACAATCTTCAACACGTCCCTAGAAACTGGGCAACTACCTGAGGTATGGAAGACGGCAAATGTAGTTCCCATTTTTAAAAAAGGAGACAGAAAAGAGGCACTAAACTATAGACCTGTGTCATTGACGTGTATAGTATGCAAAATTATGGAGAAGATTATCAGGAGGAGAGTGGTGGAGCACCTGGAACGGAACAAGAGTATAAATGCCAACCAGCACGGATTCATGGAAGGCAAATCCTGTGTCACAAACCTTCTGGAGTTTTATGATAAAATAACAGAAGTAAGACACGAGAGAGAGGGGTGGGTTGATTGCATCTTCTTGGACTGCAAGAAGGCCTTTGACACAGTTCCTCACAAGAGTTTAGTGCAGAAGCTAGAGCATCAGGCACATATAACAGGAAGGGCACTGCAATGGATCAGAGAATACCTGACAGGGAGACAACAACGAGTCATGGTACGTAATGATGTATCACAGTGGGCACCTGTGACGAGCGGGGTCCCACAGGGGTCGGTCCTAGGACCAGTGCTATTTTTGGTATATGTGAACGACATGATGGAAGGGTTAGACTCAGAAGTGTCCCTGGTTGCAGATGATGTGAAGTTAATGAGGAGAATTAAATCTGATGAGGACCAGGCAGGACTTCAAAGAGACCTGGACAGACTGGACACCTGGTCCAGCAAATGGCTTCTCGAATTTAATCCTGCCAAATGCAAAGTCATGAAGATAGGGGAAGGGCACAGAAGACCACAGACCGAGTATAGGCTAGGTGGCCAAAGACTGCAAACCTCACTCAAGGAGAAAGATCTTGGGGTGAGTATAACACCGAGCATGTCTCCGGAAGCACACATCAACCAGATAACTGCTGCAGCATATGGGCGCCTGGCAAACCTGAGAACAGCATTCCGATACCTTAGTAAGGAATCGTTCAAGACACTGTACACCGTGTATGTCAGGCCCATACTGGAGTATGCAGCACCTGTTTGGAACCCGCACTTGATAAAGCACGTCAAGAAACTAGAGAAAGTACAAAGGTTTGTGACAAGGTTAGTTCCAGAGCTAAGGGGAATGTCCTATGAAGAAAGATTAAGGGAAATCGGCCTGACGACACTGGAGGACAGGAGGGTCAGGGTAGACATGATAACGACATATAAAATACTGCGTGGAATAGACAAGTTGGACAAAGACAGGATGTTCCAGGGAGGGGACACAGAAACAAGAGGCCACAATTGGAAGTTGAAGACACAAATGAGTCAGAAAGATATTAGGAAGTATTTCTTCAGTCATAGAGTTGTAAGGCAGTGGAATAGCCTAGAAAATGACGTAGTGGAGGCAGGAACCATACACAGTTTTAAGACGAGGTTTGATAAAGCTCATGGAGCGGGGAGAGAGAGGGCCCAGTAGCAACCGGTGAAGAGGCGGGGCCCGGAGCTAAGACTCGACCCCTGCAACCACAAATAGGTGAGTACAAATAGGTGAGTACACACACACACACACACACACACACACACACACACACACACACACACACACACACACACACACACACACACAAACACACACACAATATGTGGCAACAAAGTGCAAGGAGGCAGAGGAAAGTTTTGTTCCCAAGGGAAACAGAAATAATAGGAAGACCAAAACGAATCCTTGGTTTACCCGAAGGTGTAGGGAGGCAAAAACTAAGTGCAACAGAGAATGGAAAAGGTACAGGAGGCATAGGACCCAGGAAAACAAGGAGATTAGTAGAAGAGCCAGAAACGAGTATGCGCAGATCAGGAGGGAGGCCCAGCGACAGTATGAAAACGACATAGCATCGAAAGTCAAATCTGACCCGAAACTGCTGTATAGCCACATTAGGAGGAAGACAACAGTCAAGGACCAGGTGATAAGGCTGAGGAAAGAAGGTGGAGAACTCACAAGAAACGATCAAGAGGTATGTGAGGAGCTCAACACGAGATTTAAGGAAGTATTTACAGTAGAGACAGGAAGGACTCTGGGGGGACAGACCAGATGGGGACACCAACCAGGAATACACCAGCAAGTGTTGGACGACATACATACAGATGAGGAGGAGGTGAAGAAACTGCTAAGGGACATCGATACCTCAAAGGCAATGGGACCGGACAACATCTCTCCATGGGTCCTTAGAGAGGGAGCAGATATGTTGTGTGTACCACTTACCACAATCTTCAACACATCCCTGGAAATTGGGCAACTACCTGAGGTATGGAAGACGGCAAATGTAGTTCCCATTTTCAAAAAAGGAGACAGAAAAGAGGCACTAAACTATAGACCTGTGTCATTGACGTGTATAGTATGCAAAATTATGGAGAAGATTATCAGGAGGAGAGTGGTGGAGCACCTGGAACGGAACAGGAGTATAAATGCCAACCAGCACGGATTCACGGAAGGCAAATCCTGTGTCACAAACCTTCTGGAGTTTTATGATAAAATATCAGAAGTAAGACAAGAGAGAGAGGGGTGGGTTGATTGCATCTTCTTGGACTGCAAGAAGGCCTTTGACACAGTTCCTCACAAGAGATTAGTGCAGAAGCTAGAGCATCAGGCGCATATAACAGGAAGGGCACTGCAATGGATCAGAGAATACCTGACAGGGAGGCAACAACGAGTCATGGTACGTAATGATGTATCACAGTGGGCACCTGTGACGAGCGGGGTCCCACAGGGGTCGGTCCTAGGACCAGTGCTATTTTTGGTATATGTGAACGACATGACGGAAGGGTTAGACTCAGAAGTGTCCCTGTTTGCAGATGATGTGAAGTTAATGAGGAGAATTAAATCTGATGAGGACCAGGCAGGACTTCAAAGAGACCTGGACAGACTGGACACCTGGTCCAGCAAATGGCTTCTCGAATTTAATCCTGCCAAATGCAAAGTCATGAAGATAGGGGAAGGGCACAGAAGACCACAGACAGAGTATAGGCTAGGTGGCCAAAGACTGCAAACCTCACTCAAGGAGAAAGATCTTGGGGTGAGTATAACACCGAGCATGTCTCCGGAAGCACACATCAATCAGATAACTGCTGCAGCATATGGGCGCCTGGCAAACCTGAGAACAGCATTCCGATACCTTAGTAAGGAATCATTCAAGACACTGTACACTGTGTATGTCAGGCCCATACTGGAGTATGCAGCACCTGTTTGGAACCCGCACTTGATAAAGCACGTCAAGAAACTAGAGAAAGTACAAAGGTTTGCAACAAGGTTAGTTCCAGAGCTAAGGGGAATGTCCTATGAAGAAAGATTAAGGGAAATCGGCCTGACGACACTGGAGGACAGGAGGGTCAGGGGAGACATGATAACGACATATAAAATACTGCGTGGAATAGACAAGGTGGACAAAGACAGGATGTTCCAGGGAGGGGACACAGAAACAAGAGGCCACAATTGGAAGTTGAAGACACAAATGAGTCAGAGAGATAGTAGGAAGTATTTCTTCAGTCATAGAGTTGTAAGGCAGTGGAATAGCCTAGAAAATGACGTAGTGGAGGCAGGAACCATACACAGTTTTAAGACGAGGTTTGATAAAGCTCATGGAGCGGGGAGAGAGAGGGCCTAGTAGCAACCGGTGAAGAGGCGGGGCCAGGAGCTAGGACTCGACCCCTGCAACCACAAATAGGTGAGTACAAACATACACGGTAGTTTCTGACTACCATAGGGAATAGAGTGTGGGATATAGGCGTGTGGAAACATTAGGATGCATATAATCAATTAAACCCCGCAAAAAGGAAATATAAGTGATCACAGAAGAGAAAACATAGATAATAGTGCCAATTGTTAAGTGCCGGCCTGGATTAAGGAAGGGGAACGGTTGTGTACCAGGTTGTGTACCAGTACGCTCAGGTCAGTGGTCACCTGCGGTCATTCCTGTCCTAAGCTCTGGGAGTTAGCGCGGGGTGTTACCAAGCACCATGGTTTGTTGTAGTGTTTTAGAATCTCAGGTTAAAGTGTTGAATAAGGAGGTTCTACTTCTTCAGGAGGAAAATAGGAAGCTGAAGCTTTGCCTAGACGAGTTTGGGAGTGTGTGTGAGAAGGATTTATCTGATAAGGAGGAAATGGTCACCAGTAGTGATAGTGGCAGCCGCTTTAAGTGACAAGTGGTTCACAGTTCAGGATGAGTGAAGATAAGGAGGGTTAACAGAGATGTGAAGGTAGGAAATCGATTCTCTGTTCTCCAGAACGAGTACACTTCAGTGATTAGTGAGGTTGAAGGTACCACTGATTCCCCTGCTAATCAAGGTAAGAATATTTTAATAGTAGGCGATTCTCAGGTAAGATATATGGACCGTGCATTTTGTAACTGAGACAGAAAGGTCAGGCAGAGGGTGTGCCTTCCTGGAGCTGGTGTTGGTGGCATAGTCAGCAGGTTGGATAATATTATGTTGGATAATATTAATATTATGTCATGTATTGGGAACAAGCCCATTATCTGTCTTAGTGCTGGGGGTAATGACATTGGGAAGGGCAGGAGACAGGAGCTGCTGGATAAGTACAGGTCAGCTGTAGAAGTAGTTAGGTCTAAGGGAGGGATCCCAGTCATATGTAGCATTTTGCCTAGAAAGGGAGTGGGCAATGAATGGATGTCTAGGGCAATTGGTATAAATTGCTGGCTAGACAGGTACTGCAAGGAACTTGCAATCCCATTCATTGATAACTGGGACTTATTCGTTGGCAAACGTGATATGTATGCAAGGGATGGGGTTCATCTCTCTGGGGATGGAGTGGTTGCATTAGCCAATTTGATTGAGAGGGTAATTGATGACTTGTCTAGGAATTTAAACTGATAGATTATAGAGGTATGGGTGTTTGTGGGTAACAATTAGGCTGCGGTAATGGGGTTAAAAACAGCAGTTATTACCGGGATACCTCAGGGATATATTTAAAAGACAATATTCAAAATAAAGTTGCTAGTAATGGCAAATCAATTGATCAACAAAAAAAGAGGGATAGCAGAGGGCAACGAGTGACTAGCTCCCTTAAGGTTTACTAAACAAATAGTAGGAGTCTAAGAAATAAGATAGATGAGCTAAGATTACTTGCAAGTGTAGGTAATATAGATATTACTGGTATAACAGAGACCTGGTTCAACCTGAAAGATAGAGAAATGCCTTCTGAATGCAACATATAGGGTTACGAACTATTCCACACTGATAGGGTCAACAGGAAGGGTGGTGGGGTGGCGATGTATGTCAGAGAAAATTTAAATTGTTGTCTTAGACATGATATAAGATTAGAAACATCGAACACAGAATCTGTTTGGCTACAGTTTCTATAGGTTTCGTGACAAATTAATTTTGGGTGTGATTTATAGGCCCCAAAACCTTGATAGGGAGTGCAGTAAGCTGTTATGGGATTAAATTCATAAGGCATCTAGATATGAAAATGTGATAATGGGAGATTTTAACTTTAGACAAATTGATTGGAAGAATATGACAGGAAATCTTGAGTCTAATGACTTCTTGATACGGTTCAAGATTGTTTTTTAGAACAGGTTGTGACGGAACCAACTAGAGGAAACAATCTGCTTGACTTGGTTTTTGCCAACAAAGAGTTACTAATTAATAATCTTGAGGTTAATGATGAGCTTGGGGAAAGTGATCACAAATCACTTAGTTTCAATATATCATGGAATCACCCAGATAACTGCAATCAAATGTCGGTCCAAGATTTTCGCTTGGCTGGCTTCATGGGACTGAAAGATTACCTGAGTGGGCTAAATTAAGATGCCCTGACTATGGGTCAGATAGGTGATCTTGGTTGCCAATATGACTTTTTCAGAGGATAGTTCTAGCTGCCCAGACAACCTTTGTTCCGAGTAAGGAAATTAGATCTAACAAGAATGATCCCAAATGGATGAACAATAGATTGAAACATCTCATTGGTCAAGAGAGAGGCATATATAGGTGTATCAAAAGTGGGGATGGGCAGTTAAGAAATCAATATATTCAATTAAAGAGAGAAATAAAGAAAGGAATAAGAAAAGCAAAAAGGGATTATGAGGCTAAGGTCGCAAGGGATTCAAAGACTAACCCAGAAGGGTTCTCTCAGGTATACAGAAGTAAGATTTGGGACAAGATTGGCTCACTTAAGAGTAACTCTGGTCAGATCACTGACAATGATAAGGATATGTGTGAAATTCTCAATACCTACTTCCTCTCAGTTTTCACCCAGGAAAATACTAGTGATATTCCTGAAATAATAGATTGTGTAGAACAGGACGATAATAAACTATGAACGATTGCAGTAACTAGTGACATGGTCCTTAGACAAATAGAGAAACTAAAACCTAACAAATCCCCAGGCCCTGATGAACTGCTTGCATGGGTCTTAAAGGAATGTAAAGAGGAACTTAGCATACCTTTGGCTAATCTTTTTAACATATAACTACAAACTGGCATAGTGCCTGATAAGTGGAAAATGGCAAATGTAATATTTACAAGGCAGGTGACAGGTCCTTGGTTTCGAACTATAGACCAAAACCTTACCTCCATAGTGGGAAAATTTATGGAATCAATAATTGCCGAAGCAATTCCTAGCCATCTTGATAGGCACAGATTGATTAATGAATCTCAACACGGTTTTACAAAGGGGCGTTTCTGTCTTACGAATTTACTAACGTTTTTCACTAAGGTGTTTGAGGAGGTAGATCATGGTAATGAATATGAAATAATGAAATATGAAATAATGAAAATGAGCAATGGGATCAGGCAACCCTCCCAGTGCGACTGGGAGGTATAGGGGTGCGCAAAAAACGCATGTTGCTTTACCTGCTTTTCTGTCTTCGTGTTTGGCTTCCAGTGCATTAGTCAAGAAGATAGTTCCCGAACGCTTGAGAGACGTGGTAGGAGCTCATGACCCCAGGTTTACTGAAGCAGCGATTCGGTGGGACACCCTTACAGACTCCTCCAGTAGATCAGCTCCTCCCAAAGAGGACAAACAGTCCCACTGGGACAAACTGATCATGGAAAAAATCGCCAACATAATGCTCTCCAATGCTTCAGGAAAGGACAAAGCTCGTCTCCTGTCAGTGAAGGCACCACACTCTGGAGATTTCCTGTTAGCTGTTCCCAATTTCTTTCTGGGCATCCGTCTCGACCCACAGGCCATTCGGATTGGTGTTGCTCTTCGCCTAGCCGCCCCCATCCTCACCGAACACAGGTGTATTTGCGGCAGGGCGACAGCTGATCAATTCGGACTTCATGGTCTCGTGTGTCACACAGCAGAAGGGAAGTATGCCAGACATGAGGAGGTCAATGATATAATAAAGAGAAGCCTCGCCACAGCCCGTTGCCCAGCTCAACGGGAACCCCAAGTAAAGAGGTCTGATGGAAGTCAAAAGCGTCCTGATGTAGCCACTATGCTACCCTGGAAGGATGGAAAGCTGATTGCCTGGGACTACACCTGTGCTGCCACATTGGCAGACATCTACTTGCCATACTCTGTAGTGGAAGGGGGTGGAGCTGCCAGCCACAGGGAGACCCAGAAGATCCGAAAATATGAAGACCTTCCCCCTTGCTATAACTTCATTCCAATAGGGTCGGAGACCCTTGGAGCATGGGGCAAGTGTGCTCTAAAGTTCCTCAAAGAGCTAGGTGAAAAGCTAATCATAGAAACCAAGGACCACAGGACGACCAGCTTCCTCTTTCAGAGACTCAGTGTTGCGATCCAGAGAGGAAATGCCTGCAGCTTTCTGGGCACGCGGCCCACCGCAGGGGAGCTGGACGAAGTATTCGAGATGTAGCTCTGAGTTACCTATGTTGTTTTACTTTCTGTTGTACTTTTGTGAATGTTTGGCCAATGTATTTTGTCTTTAAATAAAACATACTTGAAATATAGGGGGTGGTAGGAGAAAATTCTCAAACAGTTTCAGGGAGAACCTTAAGTTTTCCCTGAAGCAAGTTTATTCTTTTCTCTGAGGATGAGGGTCCCTACGACAGTTCTAGAGGTGGCAGAACTAGCGATCTTGGCTTAAATAGCAACTCTCATCTTGCCATATAGGACAAGCGAAAATTTGTGTTTGGAATAATTTCGCCAAAATCATTCTTAAACTACCGAAAAAAATATATTTCACTGGGTTTGCTTAGTATTAAATTATTGTAAACAAATCTAAAATATATTTAGTTGGGTTAGGCTAAAATAAATTACTCTTGTTTCAATAAGGTTAGGTAAGTTTTCTAAGATTCTTTTAGTGCAAAATTTTAAATTTTTACATTAACATTAATGAAAAAAATATATCTTTAAACGTATAAGAGAAAATTTTAGAAAGGACTTAATTTTAAATGAGTTCTTGCTAATTGACCAGTTTTACATATTCGGCACGACATATATATATATATATATATATATATATATATATATATATATATATATATATATATATATATATATATATATATATATATATATATATATATATATATACTTTTCACGTCACCATGAGCCATGCAGTGTTGCAAAGGTAGCAACAGAAGAAATGTGAGGAAGCTTTTCTGTATGGTAGCGTGAGTGCCACCCGCCAGCATCTCTCTCAGAATGCAAGAGGCACGGCCGAATATCGTGCACCACATCCCTTCCCCCTTTGACCCACCCCTCACCCCATAAGGGTTACCGTGAGCTAGGCCTCCTAGTTTGCAGAAAGCAGGAGGTAGGAATACTAGGAGATTTAATAGCCAGTCCTGAGCTTCTTCTAATTGCTATGAACAGGTCATGTGACATAAGAGATTGTTACAATAGTGGATAATACACATACAGAATGCAGCTATTATGTGTCAGGAAATACTCGGGAGAATCTCAGTATATGTTCCTATGTACTTCCTACCACTATTCTCAGTGTCGATTAATATGCCTGTTATTTATGTGAGTCTCTCTAATATTCCGATTATTCTTTATGATAAAAACTAGACAGTTCCTGAATTTTTCTTTTAAAACCACTAACAGACTAATACTCTAAACCACTAAAATAGTTGCAATCACCATGTTGCAGTCATGTGGCCCGGTGGCCTGGTGGCTAAAGCTCCCGTTCACACACGGAGGGCCCGGGTTCGATTCCCGGCGGGTGGAAAAATTTCGACACGTTTCCTTACACCTGTTGTCCTGTTCATCTAGCAGCAAATAGGTACCTGGGTGTTAGTCGACTGGTGTGGGTCGCATCCTGGGGGACAAGATTAAGGACCCCAATGGAAATAAGTTAGACAGTCCTCGATGACGCACTGACTTTCTTGGGTTATCCTGGGTGGCTAACCCTCCGGGGTTAAAAATCCGAACGAAATCTTATCTTATCTTACCTTTGTACCACTCTACTGAGACGGGTTAGGGTCTCATTAGGTCATTCTGTTTTCCTCTTTTTGGATAACCACAGACGTGACATCGTAACACGTTGTTTTATATTATGTCAATGTTCACCATGTGCTTCACATGATGTTATATATTATATCGACATTCACGATGATTGTAACATAATGTTCAATGTGCGGACTCTGATCTTACATCACTAGAACATCAGAAGATCCCATGGAATAATGAGCAATCCTACACTTTTGTATAACATTTTTGTTTATGGCTGTATACAATAAATTCAATTAAATAGTTATCAAGTTTCTATGGTCCGTAATATGAGTTATTTACAGTATTCCTATCATGCTTCAAGAAAGAAGATTCATTTGTTTCTTTCCATGACAGAACTGTTGGGTACAATGATCTGGGCAGGAGCCCACCCGGTGGGTGATTACAAGAGCTGACATTGTTAAGACAGCATTCGACTCCAGGCCATCCTGACTGAGTTCTGGTGTTGGGATATTCTGATTTCCAGAGGACTACATATCTGACCAGTATATGAGAGCAGGCAAAGAATGTATGGGACCTTGTAAACACCACCAACATTATTATTCAGTGTGTTTTTAATCAACCTCTGCTTCACTGTCCTATTGCTTTTAAAAGTAATATTTATGTTGAACATTTTTAGTGCCTCATGCAGGTAGGCCAAATTTTCATTGTATGGTAAGACCAGTACATTTTTTTCCTGGCAGACGTTTGCTTAGGTTCAGTCCCATAGAAAGTCTTCCTAGCCAACATTAGGGCCTTCTCAACACAATCCCTGGGATATCTCAGTTTTATGGCTATGTTAAATACTTTATTGATTTCATCTTCTACATACTCACTGCTGCAGATATGCAAAGCTCTCATGAAAATTTAAAGGAAAACACTCCTTTATTTTATTCTTCTGTCAATACAATATATTATAACATCTAGGTAAGGTAGAGTTTTGTCTATTTCATGTTCTATTGTGTACTTAATGGAGGTGCTAGACCATTGAGTCTAGGTAGGCACTCATCAATCTTCTGATCCCTAGGCTAGAGGCAAACAATATCATCAACGTATCTGAACCACATAGCTCTATTTGGGAGAATATCTTTATGAAGTCTAGTCTCATAGACTTCCATATACCGGTTGCTGAATAAAGAGTTGAGCGGATTTCCCATGGCCATGCCTTGTTTTTGACCATAGTATTTGCCTTTAAACACAAACTTGTAATCAGTAACACACCGCTTAATCAGTTCAATAATTATATTCGTGTGATAGGGCAAGAAGTTTTCTATTTCCTCTTCAAGGTATGTAAGTCAGGGACAGGGACTCTGATAAATAGTGCTGTGACATCAAAATTCTCAAGGGTAAATTCAAGTGAAACATTTAATTTATGGACCCATTCAGTGAGGTCAACATCCTACCAAACATGGAAGTTAGAAGTTTAACCAGCCATCTAGATAGGTTATGTGCTGCCTAGCCAACTGAACTTATAATAGAACGAACTGGGTTCCCTATATTTTTGAGTATTGATCAATCCATAAAGATACGGTAAAGTTGCCGACCTTGCTGACAGGTGTTTAATTAATTCATCATTTCCCTTCAATAACATTTTAAGACGTTTATTGAAATGGCTATTGATATGGTCAGTGGGGTTCCTAACGAGCGGTCCGTACGTTTCATTATCACTCAATAAATAGTTCATTTTACCTAAGTATTCAGTTTTATGATCTAAAATGACAACTAAATTACATTTACTCCTCTCGAGAGATAAAAGGTCTGATCGTTACTGAGCTATTTGTATGCTTTAGTAATGTTCCAGTGGGAACCACCAGACAGAGTTAAGTCCCATATACCATCCCTTTATATATATTAAATGTATCAGGCTTCAGGTCTCCATGTTTTTCTAGCATGCAGAACGATTTTGCTATGTTTACAGATTATCGTAAAGAATAATCGGAATATTAGAGAGTCATAAATAGTACAGGCATATCAATAGACACTGAGAATAGTAGTAAGCAGTACTTAGGAACATATGCTGAGGTCCTCCAGAGTATTTCCTGAACATTGTAGAAGGCCCCGGGACATGCGGTATTGTCAACTGACAGATGAGCGCATTTATTCCTTGTGTTTTATTAATTAAAAAGTTACATATAATAGTTGCATTCTGTATGTTCATTATCCACTATTGTAATGTAATATCTTATGTAACATGACCTGTTCTCAGGGATTAGAAGCTTATGGCTGGCTATTAAATCTAGTTTCCTACCTCCTGCTTTCTGTAAACTTGGAGACCTAGCCTCTGTACCCCATATGGGGTGGGACATGGGCATTTGGTGTGTCTCATTCAGCCGTTCCTCTCACATTCTGAGTAGCATTCTGAGAGAAGTGCTGACGGGTGTCATTCATGCTACTATTCTCTGAGAAAAACTTTCCCTCATTTCTCTTGTTGCTACCTTTGCAACATTGCACGGCTCCTGATGACGCACTGAGAAGTGTGAATGTACTTGAGCTAAAAATATCCCCCCCACCGTGGCTTGCATTGTTAATTAAGATTGCCTGTCTGCAATTCTTTGCATTATGAACGCCACTCGCTAACTCTTCTCCCAATTCTCCCGTCTTTTTCCTTCCTTGACTTTTCCTGTTACCTCCTACAAACGCTCATTCTTCAAAGCCCATAAAACTGCACTCAAGTTAGCATTTCTAAGTAAGTGCCTAAGTGAACAGGTTCTACCGATATCACTACTACAGAACAGGTTGGTCAGGGTTGCTACTACACCGTTCGATCAACTGCACAGGTTAGTGCTCACTAAAAGTATTAAACTCGTGCGACATGAAAAGATGTTCTTTTATACAAATGATAAGAGCCAAGACGGTATTCTTTAATAAGGTTCCCACAGGCTGGCATGACTACTTACATGATTATATTTACAATGAGCTTAGAAGAGCCAGACAGAACACCGAACGTATGCATACGAGGAAGTCAGATAATCTCATAGCACAGAGTGGGTAGACCGCACATGCAAATCCGGTGTTTGTTACGAAACTGTCTAGCAAAAGATTAAGTAGTGACCAGCAGGCAGCACTAGGATTTGGATTAAGCTTTGCGCCAACAGTTAAAGATGTTAATTAAGTAAACATAGCAAAATCGTTCTGCATGCTAGAAAAACATGACGCCCGATACATTTAATATATGTAAAGAGACGGTATATGGGGCTTTACTCTGGCCTTTACTTCCCAACTGCCCATTAAGATTCACAACAGCATACAAGGTGTTCAGTAACGATCAGACCTTGCGTCTCTGAGAGGGAATAACTCTAATTTAGTTGTCATTTTAGATAAAACTGGCTACTTAGGTAAAATGAACCATTTATTGAGTGATAATGAAATGTACGATCCACTCGTTAGGAACCCCACTGACCAGGTCAAAAGCCATTTCAATAAGCGTTTGAAAACGTTATTGAAGGGAAATGAACTAATTAAATACCTGTCAGTTAGGTCGGCAGCTCTACCGTATCTTTATGGGTTGATCAAGACTCATAAACCATGGAACCCAGTTCGTCCTTTTATAAGTTCAGTTGGCTCAGCAGCATGGTTGGTTATACTTCTAACTTCGATGGGTGGTAGGATCTCGGATGCGCCATTTAAAATAATGTTGACCTTACTTAAAGGCTCCATAAATGAGATATTTCACAGGACTTTACCCTGGTAAAGTTTGATGTCACAGCCCTGCTCACCAGAATCCCTATACCTGATATGCTTACGTTCCCTGAGGAGGAACTAGAAAACTTCTTGCCCTACCCCACGAATTTAATTATTGAGCTGATTAAACTTTGTGTTATGGATTGCAAGTTTGTGTTTGAAGGCAAGTACTCTGCTCAAAAACAAGGCACGGCTATGAGAAATACACTTAGCCCCTTACTCAGCAACCTGTATATGGAATTCTATGAGACGAGACTACTTAAAGATGTTCTCCCAAACAATGCTAGGTGGTTCAGATATATAGATGATGTGCTTTGACTCTGGCCTAGAGATCACAACACTGACGAGTTCCTACCAAGACTCAATTGCCTAGTACCTTCCATTAAGTTCAGAATAGAGCACGAAATAGACAACACTATCTTTCTTTGATGTTTTAGTTCATCATGGTGACAGAAGATTCAAATTTACATTGGACAGGAAGTTCACCAATTTGTCGTCATACATCCATTATTTTCCTAATCATGAATCTAGGGTTTAAAGGAGTGTTTTCCTTACAATGTTCCTGAGAGCTTTGCATATCTGCAGTTTTAAGTATATAGAAGATGAAATCAATAATATATTTAACACAGCCAGGAAACTGAGATACCCCAGGGATTTTGTTAAGAAGACTCTAATGTTAGCTCTGAAGACTTTCGACAGGACTGAACCTAAGGAAACGCCTGCCAGGAAAAAAATTACTGGTCTTACCATACAATGAAAATTTGGGCTGCCTGCATGAGGTAAAAAAGACGCGTACAAATATATGCATACACACAAGCACGCACACCCACACACGCACACACACACACGCACACACACACCCACACACACACACACACACACACACACACCCACACTCCCCCCCCCCCCCCACACACATGGTAATGCATTATTTACAGCTAGCAAAGTCAGGGTATTTCTCCAGAATGGTCTGTAATATACCACTGTGGATAAAATACTTAGCCATTTCTTGAACATTTCTGAGTGAGTTGTTTCTAAATTCATTAATCTGATCACACTCCATTACATAATGACGCAAGGTGTGACAATAGTCCATCTGGCAAAGTTTACATTTCGTTTGGTCTACATCTGGTGGTGGTGATTTAACCTGCCAAAGATACTTGTAACCCAGCCGGAGCCGGGCAGTAGTGACATCCAAGAGTCTACTTATCTTGTTGGATGCACCATAGACATGTGGTGTGTGATTTTCGGCCGTGCCTCATGCATTCTGAGAGAGGTGCTGGCAGGTGTCACTCACGCCACCATACTCTGAGACAAACGTCCCCTCATTTCTCCCGTTGCTTCCTTTGCAACATTGCACGGCTCCTGATGATGCACTGAGAAGTGAGAAATTTCTTGAACTAAAGATTTCCACACCAGTGGCTTCTCTTGTTTAATATATATATATATATATATATATATATATATATATATATATATATATATATATATATATATATATATATGTATATATATATATATATATAAAATGGGTAAAAATGTTGTGGACGGACTAGTAGGTAAATTTGGGGTGCCAGGGGTAAATGTAAATGGGGAGCCTTTAATAGAGCTGTGTGAAGAAAGAGATTTGGTAATAAGTAATATATATTTTATGAAAATGAGGATAAATAAATATACAAGGTATGATGTAGCACGTAATGAAAGTAGTTTGTTAGATTATGTATCGGTGGATAAAAGGTTAATGAGTAGGCTCCAGGATGTACATGTTTATAGAGGGGCAACTGATATATCGGATCATTATTTAGTTGTAGCTACAGTTAGAGTAAGAGGTAGATGGGACAAGAGGAAGGTGGCAACAACAAGTAGGAGGGAAGTGAAAGTGTATAAACTAAGGGAGGAGGAAGTTCGGGTGAGATATAAGCGACTATTGGCAGAAAGGTGGACTGGTATGAGTAGTGGGGAGGTTGAAGAGGGTTGGATGAGTTTTAAAAATGCAGTATTTGAATGTGGGGCAGAAGTTTGTGGTTATAGGAGGGTGGGGGCAGGAGGAAAGAGGAGTGATTGGTGGAATGATGAAGTAAAGGGTGTGATAAAAGAGAAAAAGTTAGCTTATAAGAGGTTTTTACAAAGCAGAAGTGTTATAAGAAGAGCAGAGTATATGGAGAGTAAAAGAAAGGTGAAGAGAGTGTTGAGAGAGTGCAAAAGGAGAGCAGATGATAGAGTGGGAGAGGCACTGTCAGGAAATATTAATGAAAATAAGAAAAAAATTAGGAGAGTTAAACAAGTTAAGAAAGCCTAGGGAACGTATGGATTTGTCAGTTAAAAACAGAGAAGGGGAGTTAGTAGATGGGGAGAGGGAGGTATTAGGTAGATGGCGAGAATATTTTGAGAAACTTTTAAATGTTGAGGAAGAAAGGGAGGAGGTAATTTCATGCACTGGCCAGTGAGGTTTACCATCTTTTAGGAGTGAAGAAGAGCAGAATGTAAGTGTGGGGGAGGAACGTGAAGCATTACGTAGAATGAAAGGGGGTAAAGCAGCTGGAACTGATGGGATCATGACAGAAATGTTAAAAGCAGGGGGGGATATAGTGTTGGAGTGGTTGGTACTATTGTTTAATAAATGTATAAAAGAGGGGAAGGTACCTAGGGATTGGCGGAGAGCGTGTATAGTCCCTTTATATAAAGGGAAAGGGGACAAAAGAGATTGTAAAAATTATAGAGGAATAAGTTTACTGAGTATACCAGGAAAAGTGTACGGTAGGGTTATAATTGAAAGAATTAGAGGTAAGACAGAATGTAGGATTGCGGATGAGCAAGGAGGTTTCAGAGTGGGTAGGGGATGTGTAGATCAAGTGTTTACATTGAAGCATATATGTGAACAGTATTTAGATAAAGGTAGGGAAGTTTTTATTGCATTTATGGATTTAGAAAAGGCATATGATAGAGTGGATAGGGGAGCAATGTGGCAGATGTTGCAAGTATATGGAATAGATGGTAAGTTACTAAATGCTGTAAAGAGTTTTTATGAGGATAGTGAGGCTCAGGTTAGGGTGTGTAGAAGAGAGGGAGACTACTTCCCGGTAAAAGTAGGTCTTAGACAGGGATGTGTAATGTCACCATGGTTGTTTAATACATTTTTAGATGGGGTTGTAAAAGAAGTAAATGCTAGGGTGTTCGGGAGAGGGGTGGGATTAAATTTTGGGGAATCAAATACAAAATAGGAATTGACACAGTTACTTTTTGCGGATGATACTGTGCTTATGGGAGATTCTAAAGTAAAATTGCAAAGGTTAATGGATGAGTTTGGGAGTGTGTGTAAAGGTAGAAAGTTGAAAGTGAACATAGAAAAGAGTAAGGTGATGAGGGTATCAAATGATTTAGATAAAGAAAAATTGGATATCAAATTGGAGAGGAGGAGTATGGAAAAAGTAAATGTTTTCAGATACTTGGGAGTTGACGTGTCGGCGGATGGATTTATAAAGGATGAGGTTAATCATAGAATTGATGAGGGAAAAAAGGTGAGTGGTGCGTTGAGGTATATGTGGAGTCAAAAAACGTTATCTATGGAGGCAAAGAAGGGAATATATGAAAGTATAGTAGTACCAACACTCTTATATGGGTGTGAAGCTTGGGTTGTGAAAGCAGCAACGAGGAGGGGGTTGGAGGCAGTGGAGATGTCCAGTCTAAGGGCAATGTGCTGTGTAAATATTATGCAGAAAATTCGTAGTGTGGAAATTAGGAGAAGGTGTGGAGTTAATAAAAGTATTAGTCAGAGAGCTGAAGAAGGGTTATTGAGGTGGTTTGGTCATTTAGACAGAATGGATCAAAGTAGAATGACATGGAAAGCATTTAAATCTGTAGGAGAAGGAAGGCAGGGAAGGGGTCGTCCTCGAAAAGGTTGGAAGAAAGGGATAAGGGAGGTTTTGTGGGCGAGGGGCTTGGACTTCCAGCAGGCGTGCATGAGCGTGTTCGATAGGAGTGAATGGAGACGAATGGTATTTGGGACCTGACGATCTGTTGGAGTGTGAGCAGGGTAATATTTAGTGAAGGGATTCAGGGAAACCGATTATTTTTATATAGCCAGACTTGAGTCCTGGAAATGGGAAGTACAATGCCTGCTCTCTAAAGGAGGGGTTCGGGGGATATTAGCAGTTTGGAGGGATATGTTGTGTATCTTTATACGTATATGTTTCTAAACTTGTATTCTGAGCACCTCTGCAAAAACAGTGATTATGTGTTAGTGAGGTGAAAGTGTTGAATGATGATGAAAGTATTTTCTTTTTGGGGATTTTCTTTCTTTTTGGGCCACCCTGCCTCGGTGGGAGACGGCCGACTTGTTAAAAAAAATTAAATATATATATATATATATATATATATATATATGTATATATATATATATATATATATATATATATATATATATGTATATATATATATATATATATATATATATATATATATATATATATATATATATATATATATATATATATATATATATGTGTGTGTGTGTGTGTGTGTGTGTGTGTGTGTGTGTGTGTGTGTGTGTGTAAAAAACCACTGTGAGAGAATAGTGAAATGCCAAGCGCTTTCGTGACTTCTCACATTATCAAGGAACAGTAAAAACAATACATCAAAGGAAGGCATATAAAGGGTCAAGACTACACCTCATCATCACATCCCACAACAAAGCAACACCTCACACACGCGTGACGACACCCTACTTTGTGAAACACACCTAATACTCTACCCAAGAAATAAGATTTATTGCTTGTTTAATGTATCATTATATTTAAACCAAAGAAAATGTTCATATTTTCAAAACTGTTTTTTATGAAACATAACTCAAATTATGGGTTATACAAGCTCGGTAGCTATTTCGTAGAGTCCATTGCACACAATCTTAAACAACAATGCTATACAAAATCACAGGATTGTTCATTATGTCAGGTGAGTTGATGGATTGGTGATGCCCAACCAGTGTCTACGCACCAAAACTTCATACCACTTCAGTTGTGAATGGTTATATAATGCGTTTAGCTCTTAGTGTACCATACAGTGACAATCACATAAGATTACGAGATAACATAAGGAGAGGTTAAAGGGTATTAGCAGAAATTAGAAATTTAGATCATAGAAATATTATCGGAAAGGCATAGAAGATTCCCAAGTCAGGCATATTAACCGACACTGAGAAGAATAGTAGACAATATTCAGGAAGAGATATTTCTGAGTACCTCAACAGAACATTCGAGTTCCCCAGGACATTTAAACGGACACAGAGCTCATTCTGTTCCTTTCTTTTATTATTTAAAAGGGTTAAACAGAATAATAGCAATCCATGTGTATATTATCAAACGAGAAACGTATTTTCTCAAACCACATGACCTGTTATAAACGACTAGAAAAAGCTTGGGGCTGGCTATTATACCTTCTAATTTCATTCTTGATATCTTAGAAACCCTCCTACTCCATATGGAGAATAGGGGGATAATGGTAGAGTGGGGCTGGCATCGACCATTCTAAGGGTAGTAATAAAGTTGGTAGAATTACCGACAATATGTAAAGTAAAAGGACACAAGTGCAACTAATGTGACATTTATTGTGGCAACGTTTCGCTCTCCAGGAGCTTTATCAAGCCATGGCTTGATAAAGCTCCTGGAGAGCGAAACGTTGCCACAATAAATGTCACATTAGTTGCACTTGTGTCCTTTTACTTTACATTCTAAGGGTAACCCTGGCCGGTGACACGTCCGCACTACGCTACTCTGAGAATTGTCTTCCTGCTTTAGTTGCTCTCTTGTAACATTGCATGGCTCCTGATGACGCACTGAGAAGTGTGAAAGTACTTGAGCCAAAGATTTCCACCCCCGTGTGGCTTGTCTTGCATAGTTAAGATCACCCAACTGTTATTGTTTGCAAATTATATATATATATATATATATATATATATATATATATATATATATATATATATATATATATATATATATATATATATATACATACAATGTTTATTCTATCATCACACAGCTGTGGGAACTTTCACTACGGGACGTGCGACTCTCTGATGCTGGACTCTACGAGTGTCAACTGACCACACACCCACCAACCTCACTCTTCTTCACTCTCAAGGTTGTGGGTGAGTACGACACAGTAAGCGGGAATGAATGAGTGCACGTCGGAGCGCGAAAGTAAGTTGGAGTGGGGGTTCCTTGAAGTGCTTGAGAGTACTTTGGAATGAGTGGGCGTACTTAAGAGTATATGCGTAAATCTGGAAGTAGGCGAGAATAGGAGAATGTTGAGGAGTAGGTGAAAACAGATAAGAATGATTGGGAGTATGAAGAGAGTGTGTGTGAGTAGGAAGAAGTGTTTGGAAGTAAGTGAGAGTTCTTAAGAGCGCTTGGGAGTAGATGCGAGTACGACTGATTGTAAGTACATGAGAATACTACACAAAAATTATATATATATATATATATATATATATATATATATATATATATATATATATATATATATATATATATATATATATATATATATATATATGTATATATATATATATATATATATATATATATATATATATATATATATATATATATATATATATATATATATATATATATATATATATATATATATATATGAATAGGTAGCAGTACTGTATGAGAGTACACTAGAGAGGGCAGTAGCAAGTACGAAAACGCAGGTGGGAGTGTAATAATGTAGGTGTGAGTAGAGAAGAGTACGTGGGAACATGTGGGAGTACGTTGAGGGTTTACATTAAATTTTCTTTAGCACAGGGTTGGACTTCAGAGTATATGTGAGTACATGAAATTACACTGGGACACTGTGGGAGGTCAAGGTAATATGTGGGATAACAGGGCAGTCCATAAAAGTACTTTGAAGCACATAAGAGTACATGGAATGGTCTGGGATAACGTGGAGGCACATAGGAGTACCTTGTGGACATAGTATTCAACGTACCCCTATAAATCATGAAAGCACGCGGGACATTGTACTAGACAGAGATGTAAACCGTAGCACTGCATCATACTTTGCAGATGATACTAGGATCTGCATGAGAGTGTCATCCACTGAGGACACGGCAAATCTCCAAGAAGATATAAACCAAGTTTTCCAATGAGCAACAGAGAACAATATGATGTTCAATAAAGACAAATTCCAACTACTCCGTTATGGAAAACTGGAAGAAATAATAAATAGGACTGAATATACTACAAACTCTAATCACACAATAGAGCGGAAAAGTGATGTGAAGGACCTGGGTGTAGTAATGTCCGAAGACCTCACCTTCAAGGACCACAACAATACCGCTATCACATCTGCTAGGAAACTGATAGGATGGATAATGAGAACATTCAAGACAAGAGATGCTAAGCCAATGATGATCCTTTTTAAATCACTTGTTCTCTCTAGGCTGGAATACTACTGTACATTAACATCCTCATTCAAGGCAGGTGAAATTGCAGATCTAGAGAATGTACAGAGAACCTTTACTGCACATATAAGTTCCATTAAAACACCTTAACTACTGGGAACGCCTGGAAGCACTTGACTTGTACTCACTAGAGCGCAGGCGAGAGAGATATATCGTAATATACACCTGGAAGATTCTGGAGGGACTGGTTCCTAATATGCGCACAGAAATCACTCCATATGAAAGCAAAATACTTGGCAGGCGATGCAACATACCCCCAGTGAAAAGTAGGGGAGTCACTGGTACACTAAGAGAAAACGCATTTAGTGTCTGGGGCACAAGACTGTTCAACAGCCTCCTACCAGCAATAAGGGGCATTACCAGTAGACCCCTAGTTGTCTTCAAGAGGGAGCTGGACAGATACCTAAAGACGGTGCTGGATCAGCCGGGTTGTGGTTCGTATGTTGGATTGCATGCGCTGATCCCCGGAATACCCTCCAGGTAGACTCCAGGCAGGTAGTACGTGGGATACATGGCAAATACTTGCTAAATACATGGCAGCTACTTGCTGGGATACGTGGTAGCTAATTGCTGGGATAAATGGCAGCTACTTGCTAGATACATGGCAGCTACTTGCTAGATACATGACTGCTACTTGCTGGGATACATGGCAGCTACTTTCTGAATACGTGGCAGCTACTTGCTGGGATACATGGCAGATACTTGCTGGGATATATGGCAGCTACTTGCTGGGATACGTATCAGCTACTTGCTTGGATACATACAAGCTACTTGCTGGGATACATGAAGCTACTTGTTGGGTTACATATCATCTACTTGCTGGGATACATGGTAGCTACTTGCTGGGATACATGGAAGATACTTTCTGGGATACATAGCAGCTACTTGCTGGGATACATATCAGCTACTTGCTGGGATACATGCAGCTACTTGCTGAGATGTTTGGCAGCTACTTGCTGGAATACATATCAGCTACTTGCTTTGATACATATAAGCTACTTGCTGGGATACATGCAGCTACTTTCTGGGATACATATCAGCTACTTGCTAGGATAAATGCAGCTACTTGCTGGTATACATGCAGTTACTTGCTTGGATATCTAGAAGCTATCTGATAGAGGGTGTTTGCACGGTGTTACAAACTTAAGGAAGACCTGAGGGTTAAAATACCTGCCTAAGGGCAAATATAAAACTACTTCAAATTAAGCCAGGCTACTCCCACTCATACTTCGTAAACCTCTACACAAAATGTTTAACAGGAGGTCAATACTTTGTGCTTTACAGGTAAACTCACCTTTAGAAAAATATACATATATTGCATATAATTATACACAGCACAAAACACGCCTTCAACACGTTTCACATATTACAAAATAACACACTAGTACACTATCGTTAGTTAATTAAAGTTAGGCTATATGAAAAATTCACATACCCGCGACAGTGGGTCTCCCTAAACCCCCCCCCCTCCCTTATATGCCAGCTTCCAGCCTACAGGCAGCTCGATCGCTAGCGTACTCAGCTCCCACACTGACGCCCGGGGTGGTCGATCCCCCGGTAGGGCTGGAAAACATTAGGACATGTTTCCATAAGACAACTGCTGACAATATTCACCCATCAGTTATCTGGGTGTTAGTCGACTGGTGTGGGTCGCATCTTGGGACAAAATTGCCCTAATTTACCCAAAATGCTCTGCACAACAAGGAGCTTTCTATATAGTAGTGTGTGTCATTGATGTTAGTTAAGCCTGTATACCTTGTACGTATACTTATAGAAATAAACATATTATTATTATTATTTCTGTACTCGCCACAACTCACACAGACCCCATATAAATACCAGGGCCATGCCCATGCCAGTGTCAGCTTAAGAGTACAACAGTATCTCCAAGACAGCCTACGGCCTAAGCATTACAACAATAGATTACCAGACACTACTTAACTCAATCTGGCTCCATAACGCCATCCCAGCGACTGCTTGTCACTCCACACGTCTCACTCAGCTATTCGTCTAATACATATTCAAATGCCGTTTTATACACGTCCACTCAGGCGCTAACAATATTTATAAATTACAATGCTAACGCATTACTTTATATACAATTTATTACAATAATGAAGTAGCCTGCAAAACACACGGGTACATGAAATATATACCGGGAAGACAACACTGTCGAGTGTATTGCTGCTCCAGAGAATGAGTAAGACTGGGAGGAACAATGAGTGAATGCACGAGTATGACGGAAGACTCAGAGGGGAAAGAGAAGACTGTAAAGGAAGACAGAAACTGGAAGAGACGGAGGGAGAGAGAAAGAGAGAGATAGATAGATAGATAGATAGATAGAGAGAGAGAGAGAGAGAGAGAGAGAGAGAGAGAGAGAGAGAGAGAGAGAGAGAGAGAGAGAGAGAGAGAGAGAGAGAGAGAGAGAGAGAGAGAGAGAGAGAGAGAGAGAGAGAGAGATTGGCAGTTAAGAAATTAATATATTCAATTAAAGAGAGAAATAAAAAAAGGAATAAGAAAAGCAAAAAGGGATTATGAAGCTAAAGTCGCAAGGTATTCGAAAACTTACACAAAAGGGTTCTTTCAGTTATACAGAAGTAAGATTAGGGACAAGATAGGCCCACTTAAGAGTAACTCTGGTCAGATCACTGACACTGATAAGGAAATGTGAGAACTTTTCTACACTTACTTCCTCTCAGTTTTTACTCAGGAAGACACTAGCGAAATTCCAGAAATAATAAATTATGTAGAACAGGACGATAATAAACTATGCACGATTGAGATAACTAGTCATAAGGTCCTCAAACAAATGGAGAAATTAAAACCTAACAAATATCCAGGCCCTGATGAACTGTTTGCAAGGGTTTTAAAGTAATGTTAAGTGGAATTTAGCATACTTTGGCTAATCTTTTCAATATATCACTACAAACTGGCATAGTGCCTGATAAGTGGAAATTGGCAAAGGTAATACCTATTTACAAGGCAGTTGACAGGTCCTTAGCTTCGAACTATAGACCAATAAGCCTTTCCTTCATACTGGGAAAATTTAGGGAATCAATAATTGCCGAGGCAATTCGTAGCCATCTTGATAGGCATAAATTGATTAATGAATCTCAACACGGTTTTACTAAGGGGCGTTCCTGTCTTACGAATTTACTAACTTTTAACACTAAGGTATTTGAGGAGGTAGAGCATGGTATTCAATATGATACTGTATATATGGACTTCAGTAAGGCCTTCGATAGAGTTCCACATCAGAGGCTATTGAGGAAACTTTTTTCCTGGGTAGAGGCATGGTTGACAAATAGACAGCAAAGAACTTGCATAAATGGGGAGAAATCAGAATGGGAGCACGTCACAAGCAGAGTTCCACGGGGGTCAGTGTTCGGGCCCCTTGTTGTTCACAATTTACATAAACGACATAGATGAGGGAATAAAAAGAAACATAAGCAAATTTGCTGATGCCACCATAGTAGGCCGTCCAATTCATTCTAATGAGGACATTAGAGCACTCCAGGGTGATTTGAATAGAGCGATGCAATGGTCGGAGAAGTAGCAGATGAGGTTAATAAAGACAAAAGCAAAATTCTAAATGTTGGACAGGAAAATAGCCATGCCACATATAAAGTACATAATGTAGATCTTAATATTACTGATTGCGAAAAGGATTTAGGAGTTCTGGTTAGCAGTATTCTGTAACCAAGGCAACAGTGCATAAGTGTTCGCAATAAAGCTAACGGAATCCTTGGCTTTATATCAAGAAGTATAAATAGTAGAAGTCCTCAGGTTGTTCTTCAACTCATTTAGATTATGCTGCACAGTTCTGGTCACTGTATTACAGAATGGATATAAATGCCCTGAAAATCGTACAAAGGAGGATGACAAAGTTGGTCCTATGTATCAGAAATCTTCTCTATGAGGATAGACTGAAGGTCCTGAATCTGCACTCTTTAGAAAGGCGTAGAATTAAGGAGGATGTGATTGAGATGTATAAATGAAAAAAACAGGAACAAATATGGTGGGTGTAAATAGCGTGCTAAAAATATTTAGCCTAGACAGGACTCGCAGCAATGGTTTTTAACCTGGAAATGTTCAGATTCAGGAAAGATATAGGAAAGCACTGGTTTGGTAATAGAGTTGCGGATGAGTGGAATAAACTCCCGAGTACCGTATAGAAGCTAAGACGTTGTGTAGTTTTAAAACTAGGTTAGATAAATACATGAGTGGGTGTGAGATGGACCTGACTAGCTTGTGCTACTAGGTCAGATGCCGTGCTCCTTCCTTAAGTGAATATGACCTGACCTGACTAGGGTATGGCATTGGCTTAAGCCGGTAGGAGAATTGGATCTGCCTCGCATGGGCCAGTGGGCCTGCTGCAGTGTTCCTTCTTACTTATGTTCTTGAGAGAGAGAGAGAGAGAGAGAGAGAGAGAGAGAGGGAGGGAGGGAGGGAGGGAGGGAGAAAGAAAATTGCTTACGAGTGGGTAAGAGAGTTACAAATAGAAGAAAATTATGTAGATATTATTTGATAGGTACTGTGAGAACGAGGGGGGATTATATTCTGTCTAGCAAACCAGTAAATTCATATACAAGCAAATGTCGTTGATATCTGTTGATGTAATCTTGTAAATCAGCTTATGTCATTGTTTGAACTTACGTAAATCTCCGGGTCAGGTTCTTAGTCTGGGTATGGGGGAAGGGGTTTGGGTTGGATGTGGAGGATGAGGGTTGGGTGATGGGGGCTGGGGAGTGGGGGTTGGGGGTTGGGTGTGGGGGGTTGGGGGTTGAGTGTGGGTGCTGAGAGTTGGGTATGGGGGTGAGGGTTGGGTGTGGGGGTGAGGGTTGGGTGTGGGGGTTGGGTTGTGGCACTGATTCTGGTAAAGAACTCTTCATCCAAGGAATGTTATTAACGCTCCCCTTCCTTGGATTAAACCTGATTCCTCTGACTCTATCCAAACCTTCATCATTATTTCCATCAACAAGTAACTACAGCGGCCCCACATTTCCATTTACATAATTTCCGTGCTCACTGTGGGGCGCTAAACTCCTACGGGATTTAGCGATCCACAGTGTTTTCCACAATGTTTTCCGAGTGGGAAGCATTCAGAAAGCCGCATGTACACACCCATTTAATCGCCTCCCAAATGCTCAAACATTCTCCCATGTACTCCCGGGTACACTTTATATTCTCCCAGGTAGCCTCCACTTAATCCCACACACATTCACTCCTCCCTCCGTGCACAGAGGCGCGAGCGACGATCGAGGGTCACCCGGAGGTGCACTTCCAGCGAGGTCATACACTGCGCCTACACTGCACTGTGGAACATGCTACAGAACCACCCCTCTATATCTTCTGGTTCCACAACGGCAGTTTGGTCAACTATTACCCCAACAAGCCTCTGCGTATCCTCAAGCACCGGTACAGCAGTACGCTCAGCATCAGTAACGTCACCTGGACACACGCCGGCGTGTACAAGTGCGAGCCTCACCTAGCCACGCCGGCCAGGATCACCGTTCATGTCTCAGGTGAGGAGGGAGAGAAGGTGGCAGGGAGTGAGAGAGACAAGAAAAGAGACAGAGGGAAGTAAGGAAGGAAGGAAAGAGTGCGAGAGGAAGGAAAAACACTAGACAGAAATAGAGAGAAGGGTAGGAAAGGAATGGATCTGTTTCTAACTGCCTATGAGCAGACGGTCCCCTCAAGGAAGGTTCCTTGATGTTGGTGAGGGGCTCTTGATTTAGGGAATTGGATCTGTGCTCCAGTTCCCCGAATTAAGCCTGAATGCCTTCCACATCCCCCCCCCCAGGCGCTGTATAATCCTCCGGGTTTAGCGCTTCCCCCTTGATTATAATAATAATAATAATATGAGCAGACGAGAACTGTCTGTAGGGTGTGACATTAGTACGAATCACTCTGTACAACGTGCTATGACTATAAAACTCGAGCTCAGACTGTAAGACAGCGCACTTCGCGCGTGCAAAAACTGGGAAGGGTTGGCAGGTAAGCGGGAAGGGGCTGAGTTGTTACAGTAGGATTACATGGGCTCACACATTACTCTGTCTCCCAGGGGAAGCAGGGGAGATGGAGACTCGAGCTCTTGGGCCCCTCCATTAAAGTTACTTTCTAGTATATTACTGATTAGGAGCATATGGTTTCTGAATATTTATTAAGTAAATTTAAGCCAGTAAAAATGACTTTTTATGTGGACTGTGAAAATTGGACTTATGCCGAATAGATAAAACTTCATGCTTGCATACTTCATGCTTCATGCTTCAAGCATGCTTGAGCGTGTTAGATAGGAGCGAATGGAGACAAATGGTTTTTCAGGACTTGACGTGCTGTTGGAGTGTGAGCAGGGTAATATTTATGAAGGGATTCAGGGAAACCGGCAGGCCGGAGCTGAGTCCTGAAGATGGGAAGTACAATGTGTACACTCTGAAGGAGGGGTGTTAATGTTGCAGATTTATAACTGTAGTGTAAGCGCCCCTCTGGCAGGACAGTAATTTAGTGAATGATGATGAAAGTTTTTCTTTTTCGGGCCACCCTGCCTTGGTGGGAGACAGTCGATGTGTTAATAAAATAAAAAACAAATAACATAATAATAATAATAATAATAACATAATAATAATAATAATAATAATAATAATAATAATAATAATAATAATAATAATAATAATAATAATAATAATAATAATAACAATTATAATTTGATGTGTGGCTTGTTGAGCATTCTGAAGAAGGTATCCCCATACTGCATAACCCTAGTTCCCTGCTCGTTAGTGGAACAGTGAAGAACGAAGCTTAAGTTTGTAATGCAGTTAAATATTATAATTGAACATTTCCAGCGAATCAGAAGAGGCATTCATAAGTTGTCATAGGGACACTTACATAAAATTTCTTTACTGAAAACTGAAAACTAGGATATGCACAGCCCAAATTTAATTCAAACCTCCATTAAGAAATATGAGATCTGAAGCTAAATTGAAGAGGGATTTTCTTCTTATCTCAGAGAGACCAATAAACTAAAATACACCAGCACTTTAAGGCTGTAGGCTCTCACAAGTTGCATTATTAAGATATCAAGTTTTCAAGTGATGAATGGTTGAAGCTAATCCGATACGACACTCAGAAAATATAGCATATAAAATAGTATTTCAGTTTTCCTAGATTTCTCAAAAAAAAAAAAATACTGATTTGGATTTATGCAGACCAAAATCAATCCAAACCTTTCTCTAAATAGGAGCGCCCCAGCGAGTAAGTACGTAAGAAAGTAAGAAAGTAATCAAGACAATTAAGCTTCATGCACATAACATGCGATTTTTTTACAATGGACTTGAGGGCACATAGATGTTACATACATTATGTTGATTTAACCTAGTAAAAAAATGTGATTTATTTCTCATCACTCACTAATCATTCCACAGAAACCAATTTGAGTAGTAAAACTGGCCCATTGAAACTTGCACAATTAAATACAAAGAGATTACTTCCGTTGAGAAAAATACATCAGTTCTTAAAGTTAAAAGTTCCTGAAGATGCGTTTTCGAGTGACTTCAGAGAATCCAACAAAATTTGCTCCTACACAACGTAGACCCATGAAAAGTTTTATCCGTTTCAAGCGATTCATCAATCATTGAAGATTGATGCTGATCACAAATGTTACAGTTTAATCCAAGGAAAGCGCTGAACCCGTAGTGGTTATAGAACTACTTTGGAATGGCATGTATGTAGATTCGGTCCAAGCAATGTGAAGATATGTCTGGTTACTTGGATCAAAAGCCTCTCTCCAGCATCAATGTAAAACAGTGCATAATACAAAATAAACTATACCATTCCTAAATTAAAAGTGACAAAATGGCATCTACTTCATTAAATATACCAATGTTCTTCTGAGTAGGCTACACCAGACCTGCAGTTTTGAAGCTGATCAGAGGATAAGATAAGATAAGATGTCGTTCGGATTTTTAACCCCGGAGGGTTAGCCACCCAGGATAACCCAAGAAAGTCAGTGCGTCATCGAGGACTGTCTAACTTATTTCCATTGGGGTCCTTAATCTTGTCCCCCAGGATGCGACCCACACCAGTCGACTAACACCCAGGTACCTATTTGCTGCTAGGTGAACAGGACAACAGGTGTAAGGAAACGTGTCGAATGTTTCCACCCGCCGGGAATCGAACCCGGGCCCTCCGTGTGTGAAGCGGGAGCTTTAGCCACCAGGCCACCGGGCCACCCTGCTTTTTTCAGTTGTAACACGTAAACAAAATATGAAATTGACCAATGTATCGCTGTTTATAGGACACCAATGCTTCCAAACAGTCCCATTAATCTTGTGCTAGATACCTATCGAATAATTCGTGTTCATGTAATTAGCATACATCTTGGAGAATGAAAAAAGTTTTTGCCGAGAATGTTCCGAAACTAAGAAAGTCTACCCTCGTTTTATTTAAAAACGCGAATTTATATATTTTTTCAGTTTTATTTCCTCATTTACTTTCTATTTTGAATTCTCCACAGTCCTTTAAGAAATTATATTTTATCGTTAATTTTTAAAAAATCTAATTTAATAAAATTGATTTTAACTCTGCAAACTGGCACCTACACAGCCCGAAATTAATACAAAAATACTTCCAATTAAATTACACCAGCGTTTAGGGTTTGAAGCCTTCCAAAAGAGGCATTCTCTAGTTATTACGTGGGAAGCAGTTTTATTTAATAAAATTGACTAATTGAAATTTACACAGTTCAAGGTGAGTGACAAGCTGTGTTTTAATTAGGGAGCTGGACAGATACCTAAAGTCAGTGCCGGATCAGTCGGGCTGTGGTTCGTACGTTGGACTACGTGCGGCCAGCAGTAACAGCCTGGCTGATCAGGTCTTTATCCACCGGGAGGCCTGGTCGTGGACAGGGCCGCGGGGGCGTTGATCCCCGGAATAACCTCCAGGTAGACTCCAGGTATCAATCGTAAAAGTCTGAAGCCGATCAGAAAAAGCATTCTCCATTGATTCCACGTTTCCAGTTTTTCTGTTTTAGCAATTTACGTGAAACTTCATAATTTCACTTACTTGGACTAAATTTGTGGTGTATCATCATTCTTACACTATACATTATTAGACTGGTTATAAATGACCATAATTTTTAAAGGGGTGGACCGGTAAGCCAGCGGAAGGCCTCGGTCAGATGACCAAAAGCTCCAAAGGCGGGTCATCATCTGACTAAGACCCGCGTCAGGAAACATTTGTCCTGTTTCCTGACGAACCTTACCTAACCTAACCTAACCTATACATTATTATACTAGTATGTCATTGATGTCAGCTAGACCTGTATACCATGTGCATGTACTTGTAGTAAATAAAGATATTATTATTATATTAGTATTATTAGATGCTGTGTCTGGCAGTATGCGTTGTAGCATTTTCTTTCATGGAGTGACGAGTGACACATTTCGGAGTGAAATAAGTAACCGGAAGGGAAGTTGCACTCTCCTGTTGTCATGTGGGTCCAGCATTGTTTGGGATGGTCAGAGATACATGTCCCAACTGTTTTACCAGATATACCATGCCTGCAGCTACCCAAGGCATAGAGTTTGCATAGATTAGAATTTTGGTTGCTAGGATTTTTTGTAGCTGCATTCGCTGCTGGTGCATTTTTTTTGTTTCCCCTCTATCTGCCACCCCTGTATGGACATCAGTGCTTCCACCAGTTTTTGCTGGTGATGTGTCAACACTATTCCCTGAGGCATTATCCCCTTTTGTTCCATCTCCAGCAGTATCGTTATTTTGTGCCTCTGTAAATTGAATAGCGTTGTTTTAACCTGTTTCATCACCAGGGCCACTAACTCTTTTTGGTGCACTGTCTTCCAGGACAACACTTGCACCCTCTGGAGCACTGTTTTCCAAGACAGCCCCATCCAACCCACTCATTTTATTTTCCCATCTGTCATACCAGGCTTGCCTTTTAAGATAGATGTAATTTCCTCATACTGGTGTATCTCGTTTGGGCAGACCCAAAAGCATTTCTCCGATTTTATATGAAACATGGTCGCTGGTTTAAAGTTTTGCATGACCCATGGGACCATTTACCACAAAGATTGAAAGCAATCTAGGCATGATTTCGTCTGTTACCCTTTCTGCAGACTACACAGATTTTCATGGTGGTGGTCATTTACAACACTTTACAACTCTTCTAACTAGGTAGTATATAACTGCTAGAAGTATTTAGTTGTCTCTAACAGTTCTTCTGGTTAGGCTGGCTAGGATAGGCTTATTATATATATATATATATTTTTTTTTCAACAAGTCGGCCGTCTCCCACCGAGGCAGGGTGACCCAAAAAAGAAAGAAAATCCCCAAAAAGAAAATACTTTCATCATTCAACACTTTCACCACACTCGCACATTATCACTGTTTTTGCAGAGGTGCTCAGAATACAACAGTTTAGAAGCATACACATATAAAGATACACAACATATCCCTCCAAACTGCTAATATTCCAAATCCCTCCTTTAAAGTGCAGGCATTGTACTTCCCATTTCCAGGACTCAAGTCCGACTATATGAAAATAACCGGTTTCCCTGAATCCCTTCACTAAATATTACCCTGCTCACACTCCAACAGATGGTCAGGTCCCAAGTACCATTCGTCTCCATTCACTCCTATCTAACACGCTCACGCACGCTTGCTGGAAGTCCAAGCCCCTTGCCCACAAATCCTCCTTTACCCCCTCTCTCCAACCCTTTCGAGGACGACCCCTACCCCCCCTTCCTTCCCCTATAGATTTATATGCTTTCCATGTCATTCTATTTTCATCCATTCTCTCTAAATGGCCAAACCACCTCAACAACCCCTCTTCTGCCCTCTGATTAATACTTTTATTAACTCCACACCTTTTCCTAATTTCCACACTCCGAATTTCCTGCATAATATTTACACCACACATTGCCCTTAAACAGGACATCACTGCCTCCAACCGTCTCCTCGCTGCTGCATTTACCACCCAAGCTTCACACCCATATAAGAGTGTTGGTGCTACTATACTTTCATACATTCCCTTCTTTGCTTCCATAGATAACGATATTTGACTCCACATATACCTCAACGCACCACTCACCTTTTTTCCCTCATCAATTCTATGATTAACCTCATCCTTCATAAATCCATCCGCCGACACGTCAACTCCCAAGTATCTGAAAACATTCACTTCTTCCATACTCTTCCTCTCCAATTTGATATCAAATTTTTCTTTATCTAAATCATTTGATACCCTCATCACCTTACTCTTTTCTATGTTCACTTTCAACTTTCTACCTTTACACACATTCCCAAACTCATCCACTAACCTTTGCAATTTTTCTTTAGAATCTCCCATAAGCACAGTATCATCAGCAAAAAGTAACTGTGTCAATTCCCATTTTGAATTTGATTCCCCAAAATTTAATCCCACCCCTCTCCCGAACACCCTAGCATTTACTTCTTTTACAACCCCATCTATAAATATATTAAAGAACCATGGTGACATTGCACATCCCTGCCTAAGACCTACTTTTACCGGGAAGTAGTCTCCCTCTCTTCTACACACCCTAACCTGAGCCTCACTATCCTCATAAAAACTCTTTACAGCATTTAATAACTTACCACCTATTCCATATACTTGCAACATCTGCCACATTGCTCCTCTATCCACTCTATCATATGCCTTTTCTAAATCCATAAATGCAATAAAAACTTCCCTACCTTTATCTAAATACTGTTCACATATATGCTTCAATGTAAACACTTGATCTACACATCCCCTACCCACTCTGAAACCTCCTTGCTCATCCGCAATCCTACATTCTGTCTTACCTCTAATTCTTTCAATTATAACCTTACCGTACACTTTTCCTGGTATACTCAGTAAACTTATTCCTTTATAATTTTTACAGTCTCTTTTGTCCCCTTCCCCTTTATATAAAGGGACTATACATGCTCTCCGCCAATCTCTAGGTACCTTCCCCTCTTTCATACATTTATTAAACAAAAGTACCAACCACTCCAACACTATATCCCCCCCTGCTTTTAACATTTCTGTCATGATCCCATCAGTTCCAGCTGCTTTACCCCCTTTCATTTTACGTAATGCCTCATGTACCTCCCCCACACTTACATTCTGCTCTTCTTCACTCCTAAAAGATGGTATACCTCCCTGACCAGTGCATGAAATTACTGCCTCTTTTTCTTCCTTAACATTTAAAAGTTCCTCAAAATATTCTCGCCATCTACCTAATACCTCCATCTCCCCATCTACTAACTCCCCTACTCTGTTTTTAACTGACAAATCCATACTTTCCCTAGGCTTTCTTAACTTGTTTAACTCACTCCAAATTTTTTTCTTATTTTCATTAAAATTTCTTGAGTGTGCCTCTCCCACTCTATCATCTCTCTTTTTGCACTCTCTCACCACTCTCTTTACCTCTCTTTTACTCTCCATATACTCTGCTCTTCTTATAACACTTCTGCTTTGTAAAAACCTCTCATAAGCTACCTTTTTCTCTTTTATCACACCCTTTACTTCATCATTCCACCAATCACTCCTCTTTCCTCCTGCCCCCACCCTCCTATAACCACAAACTTCTGCCCCACATTCTAATACTGCATTTTTAAAACTATTCCAACCCTCTTCAACCCCCCCACTACTCATCTTTGCACTAGCCCATCTTTCTGCCAATAGTCCCTTATATCTATCTATCTATCTATATATATATATATATATATATATATTTATATATATATATGTATATATATATATATATATATATATATATATATATATATATATATATATATATATATATATATATATATATATATATGTATATATATATATGTATATATGCAAAACAACCACTGCTGTTTTGCCTAGATTACTGTGATCTTATTGCATATATATATATATATATATATATATATATATATATATATATATATATATATATATATATATATATATATATATATATATATATATATATATATATATATATATATATATATATATATATATATATATATATATATATATATATATATATATATATATATATATATATATATGCAAAACAACCATTGTGAAAGAATAGAGAAATTCCAAGCGTTTTCGTGACTTCTCACATTATCAAGGAACTATGAAAGTAAAGCATCCAAGGAAGGTATATAAGGGGTCTGGCCAACACCTCACTATCAGATCCCACAACAGTTAAACACCTGACGCACGCTGGCCCAACTGGACAGGTCCTTCACAGAACCCACCAACAAACTATTCTACCCAAGAAAATTTTTTAAAAATTATTATTTGTCCAGTGTATTATTAAATTCTTCCCAAATTCTATTAATTATAAATGGATCTAATTTATATAAACGAAAGGAAATATTCATATTATTGTCAAAACTGCTTTTTATGAAACAAGATTCAATTATATTTCTTTCGACCATGGACTTGCTTGATACTACTTTCTCAACTTTTTGAAAATCAATTGGATGGTTAAAATCTCTTACATGAATAAATAGAGCATTGGAATCTTGTCCAGTTCTAATGCTATATTTATGTTGTTTTAATCTTAGTTCGAGATTTTTACCAGTTTGACCGTAATAAACTTTATCGCAAATTTCACAAGGAATCTTATAGACACATCCATTAGCATTTTGAGGGGAATTCTTTATCAAAAGTTTTTTTCTGTATCAAGATTTTTTAATACAACTTTAATATTAAAAGTCTTAAGAAGAGAAGGCATATCAACCAAGTTTTCATGGTAAGGGAGAACCAACATATTTTTAGTTGAATAAGGCTGGTTGTCCCTTTTTGGGTTGTAAAAAGTATTTCTAGCATCTTTAAAAGATTTATCAATTACATTTCTTAGGTATTTTAAATCATTACCTATTTCATAAATTTTGGATATTTCCTCATCTATGAACTCAGGACTACAAATTCGTAAAGCTCTCAAAAATATTGATGAGAAAACAGACATTTTAATTGAAAATAGAGATTGGACAAAGCATGCTAATAACAATTTTGTTATTAACTTATCAGATGAAATTTTAGACAAAAATACAACTGCTGCTCTAGGTTTTGGCCTAAGTTTTGCAACTTCAAAAAACTTAATAATGTTGAAATTGCAAAAGCCTTTTGTAACTTTGAAAAATTTTCTGATTTATCCTCTGATGAAATTAATATTAGTAAAGGAATGGTATATAGCTCTATGTTAAAACCAAACATTCCCAATTGCCCTCAAAGACTCTTTAAGTCTTATGATACACTTAATAACAATAAAAATTTGCGCCTTACTAAAGCAGACAAAATAAATGCAATAGTAATTATGAAAGAAAATTATTACCAAGAAAAAATGAATAATCTTAGATGATACTGAAACCTATTCTAAACTTAGGAAAAATCCCCTAGAAACCGTTAACAGCAATTTCAATAAAACAATAAAGCTTCTACTGAAAGGCAAAGATTAATTAGTCAAACAATTTACTTCCACTAATCCATCTTTACCTTATATGTATGGACTAATAAAAAAAAAACACAAACCAGGGAATCCAGTCAGACCAATTATTAGCTCCATAGGATCAGTTTCATATAAATTATCCAAATGGCTTGTTGATATTTTGAGCCCTATTGTTGGCAAAATTTCTAATTTTAATGTTAAAAACAACTTAGACTTAGTTGATAAATTAAGCTCCTTGACTGACTTAAGTGATTTTAACATGGTTAGTTTTGATGTTACTTCCTTGTTTACGAAAGATCCTGTTGATGATTTATTAAGTTTCTTATCTGAAGAACTCGTTAATTATGATTTGCCATTGCCAGTTCCTACTATCATTAAACTTATTAAACACTGCATTGTTCATGCAAAATTTGTATTTAATGATAAGTTTTACACTCAGAAGTTTGGTATGGCAATGGGAAATCCTCTTTCACCTGTTCTTAGTAATCTATACATGGAATTTTTTGAAACAAGGCTGCTTAACACAATCCTCCCTAATAGAGCAAAATGGTTCAGATATGTTGATGATATTTTGTGTCTTATGCCCAAAAATGTAGATATACACCATTTCCTTGGAAAATTAAATAGCTTAGCCCATTCTATAAACTTTACTGTTGAGTTTGAAGAAAATAACTCATTGCCTTTTCTAGATGTTTTAATTATTAAAGGTAATAATGAATTCAAATTTAAAATTTACAGAAAACCTACGAATAACTGTTCCTATGTCCACTGTTATTCTTCGCATCAAGATAGAGTCAAACTCTGTTTTCTCATCAAAGTTTTTGAGAGCTTTACGAATTTGTAGTCCTGAGTTCATAGATGAGGAAATATCCAAAATTTATGAAATAGGTAATGATTTAAAATACCCAAGAAATGTAATTGATAAATCTTTTAAAGTTGCTAGAAATACTTTTTACAATCCAAAAAGGGACAACCAGCCTTATTCAACTAAAAATATGTTGGTTCTCCCTTACCATGAAAACTTGGTTGATATGCCTTCTCTTCTTAAGACTTTTAATATTAAAGTTGTATTAAAAAATCTTGATACAGTAAAAAAACTTTTGATAAAGAATTCCCCCCAAAATGCTGATGGATGTGTCTATAAGATTCCTTGTAAAATTTGCGATAAAGTTTATTACGGTCAAACTGGTAAAAATCTCGAACTAAGATTAAAACAACATAAATATAGCATTAGAACTGGACAAGATTCCAATGCTCTATTTATTCATGTAAGAGATTTTAACCATCCAATTGATTTTCAAAAAGTTGAGAAAGTAGTATCAAGCAAGTCCATGGTCGACAGGAATATAATTGAATCTTGTTTCATAAAAAGCAGTTTTGACAATAATATGAATATTTCCTTTGGTTTATATAAATTAGATCCATTTATAATTAATAAAATTTGGGAAGAATTTAATAATACACTGGACAAATAATAATTTTTAAAAAATTTTCTTGGGTAGAATAGTTTGTTAGTGGGTTGTGCAAAAGACCTGTCCAGTTGGGCCGGCACGCGTCAGGTGTTTAACCGTTTGTGGGATCTGATAGTGAGGTGTTGGCCAGACCCCTTATATACCTTCCTTGGATGCTTTACTTTCATAGTTCCTTGATAATGTGAGTAGTCACGAAAACGCTTGGAATTTCTCTATTCTTTCATAGTGGTTGTTTTGCATATTTTGAAATCACCTGTTTACTGTGATCTTATTGCATATATATATATATATATATATATATATATATATATATATATATATATATATATATATATATATATATATATATATATATATATATATATATATTATATATATATATATATATATATATATATATATATATATATATATATATATATACATATACATATACATATATATATATATATATATATATATATATATATATATATATATATATATATATATATATATATATATATATATATATATATATATATATATATATATACTGTAGTTTGATATGAGACAATCTTACCATTATTAGCAGTAACTATTTGGGTGTTTGGTAAGAGCGCCTAAAAAACCCCAACAGCTTATGAATCCAGTCAGAGGATACCTTACTTTTCAACAAATTCGGTTGGGTGTTAAGGAATACTTTTTGAATCTGGTCACTGGCTCATTTATTTTTGGACGAATCCCGTCAGTGGATCACTTATTTTTGAACTAATCCAGTAGGTGATTTTGGACCAGCTCGTGAAAGAGCTACTGGAATATTATTAAAGAGTAACATGTGTTCAGTTTGATACAAAAAGTATAATTTGCGTGTCGGAGAAACCGGTGACTTCAAGCAGCTCCCACAATGGCGAACGGCTGGTGACCTTTGGCACCCTTTTTTACAGCTTGAAGTTTTGGGAACTATTTAACTATCTAGAGTTCCACCTCCACCACATCAAATGCTATTTTATGACTATTGCTGGCTATGGATGGGCGACTTGTGAAGATTATTGGAAGAATATTTGAAAAAAATCATACCACGGTTGGGGATAGAACCCGCGATCAGAGAGTCTCAAAACTCCAGACCGTCGCGTTAGCCACTGGACCAGCTAGCCACGATAAGATTCGTCCAACTAGGTATATTTCTACACCATAGGAAGGTTAGCATAGGCACCACTGTGACCACAAATGCAAGTTTTTACAGTCGAATCTCCAGCTAGTGTGGCGGTGACGAACTCTAGCTCAAGTCCCCTCAAAGCCGTCAACATGACTCACAAAATGGTAATGACACGATTGTAAACAAACCATACCACGGGCGTGGATAGAACCCGCGGTCAGATAGTCTCAAAACTCCGGTCTGGAGTTTTGAGACTCTCTGATCGCGGGTTCTATCCCCGCCCGTGGTATGGTTGGTTTGCAATCGTGTCATTACGATTTCGTGAGTCAAAAATATTTGCTTTCCGGTGAGTATATTTCGACCGCTGCTAACTATAGGTTTTACATGTTTCTACAAGTAACTGTATACTTATCGTATTTCAATAAAAGAAGAATTTTCCAATTTTTGTCGCTCCACCACACTAAGTACTCTACTGCGATGAATGGTTTGAAAAACCGACAAGTTGGAGATTGAGACACTTATGCAACATATGGGAATCTTTATTCAGGAAACGTTTCGCCACACAGTGGCTTCATCAGTCCAATACAAAGTAAAAAGGCGTAAGGAGAGGGGGAGTTTGAGGTAATCAGTCCCTCAGCCTGGAGTCGATGTGTTCAGTCCATCAATCTTGTAGAATGTACAGCATAGGGCCGTAGACGTGGCTTATATACTGTAGTGAGGTGAGGTGAACCAGGAGGTGGGGTCATAGTGGTACCACCCACTCCAGGCTGAGGGACTGATTACCTCAAACTCCTCCTCTCCTTACGCCTTTCTACTTTGTATTGGACTGATGAAGCCACTGTGTGGCGAAACGTTTCCTGAATAAAGATTCCCATGTGTTACATAAGTGTCTCAATCTTCAAGTACTATATTGTTACTGTTATTAGCTATGTCAACACTGGTAAAATGGTTTCTGGATGATAAATGGTCTTATGTTGTGTATGCTGACCTCATGGACAACTCTACATTGTTTATCGTGTTTATACAGAACTGTACATTTTTCGTATTTCCTCAAGACTGAGCACATTTTCGCGTTTCAAAATATTTTTTTTTTTCCAATGGTATCGCCCGACTGTACGTCAAGTACACTAGCAAGTTTAGGAAGATTATTAATACAAGCTGACCTGCGTGGTAGGATCTTGGCAGCTGCTGGCAACTGTTTGCAACACGAGTTATCTATCTATTTGGCCATTATCACTTCCGTCTTAATTTTCACCATAGCATTTATTATGGCATCTTATCTATATACCACGGTACCAATAAATTGGTATGTAAACTACTATATAAAACTTCCAATCTTTGGCATCTTTGTGATTACTGGAGAATGTCTTCTCTGGTTGGTTTTAAACTTTCAACCCTGATGTGTTTTCCTCAAAGCGAGATTTGCATTCTTATTGGACTGCACAAGTCACATGTTTCTAAAGAATGCCTCGTCTTCTCGGCTTCAAAATATTAACGCTGATACATTCCATAAGAAGGATGACACTCAATAAGTTTAGACTCTATTGGATTCAGAGCATTTACTGGAGAATGATATTTCTGTTAGACCTCAAACTTTTACTGTTAATAAGCTTCACTAAAATAAAGCTTAGTTTTCAAGATAAGCTGTGTAAATTTATAATTGTTAACTAAACTGGTTTTGTGTGTGCCAGTTTGCCAATTATAGGAATATTATTTATTGAATTGGACCTCCTTAAAAAAAAAAAAAAATCCAAACATATTCTGTAAGACTGTAGGGAATTGTAAATAAAATTAAACTGCGAAAAGAAAATTAAGAAATGTTGAAATTCCACGTCTGTTGAGAGTTACTGAATTTTCACGTACTTAGTGAGCTTTTTAAAACTTAGCGCCTGAGCCGGCACATTGTAAGCTACTCTCTTATCGTCTTCTTTTAACTTTCTCCAATTATTTCGTACCTGTAAGTTCAGAAAACCTTATCAAATCGGCATCAGATTTCTAACCCTGGTCAACTAATAGTCTGTGAAGTTTTTTGTAAGAATTGTCAAGCGCAGGTGCCCTCAATTTTATATAGACCATTTTTATATACACCATTTCTATATAGACTATTTCTGTATAGACTAGTTCATGCATACCATTATTTATGGAAGAACCTGGGATATTAGTTTCCATGTGATAGCTTGTGAATACGTCATCCGATTTGCTTGCGATCTTCAATGTCAATATTTAACTACATTAAAAACTTATGCCACACTCTGCACTATTCCTTTCACGTTCGCTAAAGTACAGAATTCTAGAGTTATGCAATTCCGGGACATCTTCCTCGGGTCGCGTAGCGATGAAAATGCATCTAGTTTTTTATTATTCTACAATTTTCAGTGTCCTCGTATGTTTCACTCTGTGTAAAAATTTATTAATATTTATTTGTTTTGAAGTTATCAACGTGGAGCAATTAAGGTCTCGTTGTGGCTACACCATTATCATTACTTCACTCTCAGCGTTTTGCTCTGAGTATATATTTATCAACGTTTCGCTCTACACACAGCGAAACGTTAACAAAATAAACGCTACTCTTGTATGTTCGTGAATGCTTTTTAATTACAATTTTTTTTTTGCCAGTGCGCATTTAATATATTCTTACTTACCAATTATCACTACTAATTCAGTCAGTGAGTTTATGACGGTTACCGTCCTCAGTTGATAGTTTATTTATAATATTTCTTAGTAACTAATAATTTCTGAGTTAATAATTTCTTAGTAACTTCAAGATCTTATTATTTACTGACTAATTTTTTTCTGATTCTCTGCTCAGTCTGATATTGTATGCACTTTTATCTGATTATTCTATCACTGGTAATTTATTTATAGGTATCCTGATTATCAATTGTTAATAACGATTACTGGTTCCTGGTTATCAGTGGTGTTTGTCTCCCACAGGGCAGCCATCAGCGATGCACATCGAGGGTCACAACAGTGTGGTGCAACAAGACGTCACTCTCCCGGGATCTGGTTATCGCCACCCACCATGTCCTCACTTCATCTTGTCTTTTACTCTAGTCATTGTTTTAGGGTCCTGGTGAGACCAGCTCATCAGGTCTTCCTACTTAAGTAATCTACTCATGTCTTTGTTTACCTACTTCCCTAAACCCCCTGCCTACCTGCCGGTCAAGTTGTCTACCTCCCTATCAGCTTATCTATTTGGCTACCTAACAACCTTCCTACCTATCAACCTACCTACCCATCAACCTACCTACCCATCAACCTACCTACCTATAAACCTGCCTACTTATCAACTTTCTATCTTCCTACGCACAGACGATCGTTTTCTACCTACAGTCAAGAGAAAACTGGAAACAATCGATGAAGACAAAGCAATTTATAATAAATAAATAAAACTGTAAAAAGTCATATATAATATACTGTATGTTATTCCAATATATATATATATATATATATATATATATATATATATATATATATATATATATATATATATATATATATATATATATATATATATATATATATATATATATATATATATATATATATATATATATATATATATATATATATATATATATATATATATATATATATATATATATATATATATATATATATATATATATATATATTATATTATTATATATATGTATATATATATATATATATATATATATATATATATATATATATATATATATATATATATATATATATATATATATACATATATTTTTGTCTAGGATCTGGCATATAAGCCGGAGGGCCACATAGATAAAGAGATTGATGGCATATGCAACATTTGCAAAAGTAATATTAGTCTTAAATTAGGTGAACAAGGTTGTCTGCGAGAGACAATATCCACTACAAGCACTGGTGTTTACATCACCAGCACGGAATTCGTACCTACTCATACACGTAAGACTGTTTAGGAGAGTCTAGAGATTTCATACCTAATAAATTCTTGGCGATAAGCACCAGAAATCATGAAGAGATGCTGGAAGAACTCACCCTAACAACATCAACGAAATTAACGAGCAAAGGAGTAGACATGGTCACGAAGCTCAAGGTACAGTGAGTGGCATTCGTAATGCAGATAAAATGTTTTAAAAGTGAATGAATAGAGTGACTCAGGAAGGCTCTGGGAGTAATCATTACAACACACATGTTATTAGAAATGCATGTAAACAAATGAACATCGGCAGCACACGCGAAGTCGGATAACCTAAGAGTTTCCTTCAGACACCTTGACAATATATAAAGATAACATTTTTTAAACCAAAAAGATACATAAGAGCTACAATAATACGGTTGGAACTAAAGCCCCATAGCAATGCATGGAGTTCACACCTGACAAATTATATCAGAATCTTAGAAGGCCCAAAAATCTTTAGAAAGACTGAGTTTAGAAATGAGAAGCTTTTTCTATGAGGAATTTGATGAATTCAACCTAAAAAAAAATTGTTAGTGAATGACCTGTAGAGACACAATAGTGACGTAAAAGTTACTCAGCAAATGAGACAGAGCAGGTGAGGACGGATTGTTTAAAATGACAGTTAACCGGAGAGTTACAGCATCAACGGAAACTTAAACGCTGATGTGATGAACATTACAATTTCTTTTAATCCTACAGTAACGTGGAACACAAGTATGTAAGTGATCTAAATGGGGAAATGGTGTAAGAAAATTCCATTCAAGAATAGGAATGATATGAGAATGTATGATAAGAGGAGGATGGCAAAAGGGATGATAAGAGAGGGTATGATAAGATAAGATATGATAAGAAAAGGAACGATAAGAGGTTCCATAAGGTATAATTACAGAGACTATGATAAGTAAAGGTAAAATAAGAGAAGGTATGATAAGAGAAGGTAGGTTAAGAAAAGGTATGACTAAAGAGGGTATGATAAGAAATAGTTTGATAAGAGAAAGTATGGTAAGAGAAGGTATTCCTAAATATGTCGTGCCTATTTGGCACGACACACACACACACACACACACACACACACACACACACATATATATATATATATATATATATATATATATATATATATATATATATATATATATATGCAAGGAATTCGCGAGAGCATGCGAAATATACACAAACACTGATCTCTGGCTGAAGGAGACTCGAACCTACGAACCTTAGGACAAGGTACGCAGTGCTTTACCAATCTACCCACACTGGACCAATACCTTGGCGTGTAGCATGAGCTACACGTTTGATCCAAGGCAGCCAGCTTTCAGGGAGAAGGCTTACAGCTTTTCATCTCATCCAGTGCATGCATCAGCCTTACTAGAGATTTGAACAATGCAAGGAATTCGCGAGAGCATGCGAAATATACAGAGATCAGTGTTTGTGTATATTTCGCATGCTCTCGCGAATTCCTTGCATTGTTCAAATCTCTAGTAAGGCTGATGCATGCAGGGGATGAGATGAAAAGCTGTAAGCCTTCTCCCTGAAAGCTGGCTGCCTTGGATCAAACGTGTAGCTCATGCTACACGCCAAGGTATTGGTCCAGTGTGTGTAGATTGGTAAAGCACTGCGTACCTTGTCCTAAGGTTCGTAGGTTCGAGTCTCCTTCAGCCAGAGATCAGTGTTTATATATATATATATATATATATATATATATATATATATATATATATATATATATATATATTTAATGATAACCACGAACGAGTGGTACTGATCAATAACAACACTGCACCAGCAAAGGATTCGAACCCATGTTGTACTGGCCCGCCATTGTGAGCGAGAACCACATGATGCCTTAACCCACAGGACCTGTGGATTAAGGTGTCATGTGGTTCTCCCTTACAATGGCGGGGCAGTACAACATGCGTTCGAATCCTTGGCTAGTGCAGTGTTGTTATTGATCAATACCATTCGTTCGTTGTTACATTAATATATATATGCTGCTCGTAGGCTAGTACACCAAACAGGGATGAGAATGAAATTAGCTTGAAAACTCACACACACACACACACACACACACACACACACACACACACACACACACACACACACACACACACACACACACACACACATATATATATATATATATATATATATATATATATGCAATAAGATCACAGTAAACAGGTGATTTCAGAATATGCAAAACAACCACTCTGAAAGAATAGAGAAATTCCAAGCGCTTTCGTGACTACTCACATTATCAAGGAACTATAGTTCCTTGATAATGTGAGTAGTCACTAAAGCGCTTGGAATTTCTCTATTTTTTCAGAGTGGTTGTTTTGCATATATATATATATATATATATATATACACATATATATATATACATATATACATACATATATATACATATATATACATATATATGCAATAAGATCACAGTAAACAGGTGATTTCAAAATATGCAAAACAACCACTCTGAAGGAATAGAGAAATTCCAAGCGCTTTCGTGACTACTCACATTATCAAGGAACTATGAAAGTGAAGCATCCAAGGAAGCTATATAAGGGGTCGGCCAGCACCTCACTATCAGATCCCACAACGGTTAAACACGTGACGCGCGGCGAGCCAACTTGGATAGGTCCTTTGCAAAACTCACCCCTAAGCTATTTATTTGTCCAGTGTATTATTAAATTCTACCCAAATTCTATTAATTATAAATGGATCTAATTTATATAAACCAAAGGAAATATTCATATTATTGTCAAAACTGCTTTTTATGAAACAAGATTCAATTATATTCCTGTCGACCATGGACTTGCTTGATACTACTTTCTCAACTTTTTGAAAATCAATTGGATGGTTAAAATCTCTTACATGAATAAATAGAGTATTGGAATCTTGTCCAGTTCTAATGCTATATTTATGTTGTTTTAATTTTAGTTCGAGATTTTTACCAGTTTGACCGTAATAAACTTTATCGCAAATTTTACAAGGAATCTTATAGACACATCCATCAGCATTTTGGGGGGAATTCTTTATCAAAAGTTTTTTTACTGTATCAAGATTTTTGAATAACTAAAATACAGGAGATGGAAGCATTCAAAATATTGAGAAACAAAAAATACTCTTTTAATCAGGCCATTCCATCAGAATGGAAACACAGTATGTTGGATCATTGCTATAATAAACTCAGAAGAATTTGTAATGAACTCAAGAGCAAACTACAAAGAAAATTAGACATTTTAATTGAAAATAGTGATTGGACAAAGCATGCTAATAACAATTTTGTAATTAACTTATCAGATGAAATTTTAGACAAACATACAACTGCTGCTCTAGGTTTTGGCCTAAGTTTTGCAACTTCAAAAAAACTTAATAATGTTGAAATTGCAAAAGCCTTTTGTAACTTTGAAATTTTTTTTGATTTATCCTCTGATGAAATTAATATTAGTAAAGGAATGGTATACAGCTCTATGTTAAAACCAAACATTCCCAATTGCCCTCAAAGATTCTTTAAGTCTTATGATACACTTAATAACAATAAAAATTTGCGCCTTACTAAAGCAGACAAAATAAATGCAATAGTAATTATGAAAGAAAATGATTACCAAGAAAAAATGAATAATCTCTTAGATGATACTGAAACCTATTCTAAACTTAGGAAAAATCCCCTAGAAACCGTTAACAGCAATTTCAATAAAACAATAAAACTTCTACTGAAAGGCAAAGATGAATTAGTCAAACAATTTACTTCCACTAATCCATCTTTACCTTACATGTATGGACTAATAAAAACACACAAACCAGGGAATCCAGTCAGACCAATTATTAGCTCCATAGGGTCAGTTTCATATAAATTATCCAAATGGCTTGTTGATATTTTGAGCCCTATTGTTGGCAAAATTTCTAACTTTAATGTTAAAAACAACATAGACTTGGTTGATAAATTAAGCTCCTTGACTGACTTAAATGATTTTAACATGGTTAGTTTTGATGTTACTTCCTTGTTTACGAAAGTTCCTGTTGATGATTTATTAAGTTTCTTATCTGAAGAACTCGTTAACTATGATTTACCATTGCCTGTTCCTACTATCATTAAACTTATTAAACTTTGCATTGTTGATGCAAAATTTGTATTTAATGATAAGTTTTACACTCAGAAGTTTGGTATGGCAATGGGAAATCCTCTTTCACCTGTTCTTAGTAACCTATACATGGAATTTTTTGAAACAAAGTTGCTTAACACAATCCTCCCTAATAGAGCTAAATTGTTCAGATATGTTGATGATATTTTGTGTCTTATGCCCAAAAATGTAGATATACACCATTTTCTTGGAAAATTAAATAGCTTAGCCCATTCTATAAACTTTACTGTTGAGTTTGAAGAAAATAACTCATTGCCTTTTCCAGATGTTTTAATTATTAAGGGTAATAATGAATTCAAATTTAAAATTTACAGAAAACCTACAAATAACTGTTCCTATGTCCACTATTATTCCTCGCATCAAGATAGAGTCAAACTGTCTGTTTTCTCATCAATGTTTTTGAGAGCTTTACGAATTTGTAGTCCTGAGTTCATAGATGAGGAAATATCCAAAATTTATGAAATAGGTAATGATTTAAAATACCCAAGAAATGTAATTGATAAATCTTTTAAAGTTGCTAGGAACACTTTTTATAATCCAAAAAAGGGCAACCAGCCTTATTCAACTAAAAATATGTTGGTTCTCCCCTACCATGAAATCTTGGTTGATATGCCTTCTCTTCTTAAGACTTTTAATATTAAAGTTGTATTCAAAAATCTTGATACAGTAAAAAAACTTTTGATTAAGAATTCACCCCAAAATGCTGATGGATGTGTCTATAAGAATCCTTGTAAAATTTGCGATAAAGTTTATTACGGTCAAACTGGTAAAAATCTCGAACTAAGATTAAAACAACATAAATATAGCATTAGAACTGGACAAGATTCCAATGCTCTATTTATTCATGTAAGAGATTTTAACCATCCAATTGATTTTCAAAAAGTTGAGAAAGTAGTATCAAGCAAGTCCATGGTCGACAGGAATATAATTGAATCTTGTTTCATAAAAAGCAGTTTTGACAATAATATGAATATTTCCTTTGGTTTATATAAATTAGATCCATTTATAATTAATAGAATTTGGGTAGAATTTAATAATACACTGGACAAATAAATAGCTTAGGGGTGAGTTTTGCAAAGGACCTATCCAAGTTGGCTCGCCGCGCGTCACGTGTTTAACCGTTGTGGGATCTGATAGTGAGGTGCTGGCCGACCCCTTATATAGCTTCCTTGGATGCTTCACTTTCATAGTTCCTTGATAATGTGAGTAGTCACGAAAGCACTTGGAATTTCTCTATTCTTTCAGAGTGGTTGTTTTGCTGTCGTGCCGAATATGTAAAACTGGTCAATTAGCAAGAACTCATTTAAAATTAAGTTCTTTCTAAAATTTTCTCTTATACGTATAGAGATATATATTTTTGATTAATGTTAATGTAATAAATTTTAATTTTGTACCAAAAGAATCTTAGAAAACTTACGTAACCTTATTACAAAAAGAACAATTTATTTTAGCCTAACCCAACTAAATATATTTTAGATTTGTTTACAATAATTTAATACTAAACAAACACAGTGAAATATATTTTTTTCGTTAGGTTCAGAATGATTTTGATGAAATTATTGCATACACAAATTTTCGCTTGTCCTGTATGGCAAGATGAGCGTTGCTATTTAAGCCAAGATCACAAGTTCTGCCTATTCGGCACGACATATATATATATATATATATATATATATATATATATATATTAGCAAGAATTCATTGAAAATTATGAACTTTATAAAATTTTCTCTTATTCATTACAAGGTATATTTTTTTTCATTTATGTTTATCTAAAAATTAATAATTATGTGCTAAAAGAACCTTAGAAAACTTTCCTAACCTTATTATAACGAGCGCAATTTTATCTAATCCAACTAAATATATTATAGATAAGTTGACAATAATTTAACTATAAACAAACACAATGAAATATATTTTTTCGTTAGGTTCAGAATGATTTTTGTGAAATTATTTCTAACACAAATTTTTGCTTCCTTTATAAAGTAAGAAGAGCGTTGCTATTTAAGCCAAAATTGCAACATTTACTTATTCTTCAGCTTTCCCTGGGCACCACAGCGGTGCCCAGGAAACTGGGCACAGGCCACTGGGCCCAGGGACAACAGATAATGAAGAGATTGAAGAAAGGAAAGCTGCAATGGTGGCAACTAAATTGAATCAGGGGATCCCTAGGAATATGCAGTGGGAGAATGAAAGTGAGGGATCAATCTTTGTTTATGGGTTCCAGAAAGCTGAAGGGAAAACTTATGAAACAAGAAGACAAGGGGAGAACAAAGCGATTGAAAGCATCATGAAAGCAAGAGGAGAAGACGAAATTACCCAACTGGCAAATTTTCTGAGAATACTGGGGTTTGCAAGAGGAAGAAACCGGCCAGTCAAAGTGATTTTCAAGGTAGAATCGGCTCAAAACAGGATCCTGCAGGAGAAAGCATGACTAAGGGACTGTCAGCATACCAGAGGGAATATCTCGACCGTAATGGAAAATGAGAAGATAGGCAGAAACTGAAAGAGAAGGTACAACGACGAAAGGAGGAAAGAGAGGCAAAGATGGAGATAGACAGGAGAACCCAGATTCAGGAGGAAGATCAAATACAACATTCCTCATAACCACCTACAGAAGCCCCCAAACCTGGACAACCCCAACGCAACAAAACATTCTAACCCAAAACACACATGCAATATGCAATGCTCCCACCCACCTGATTACAAACTGCACTTTCACAGCAACTGTTCATAGTTCCTCATCAGGTCTCCTGCTTTCCCAACCCCAATGTACCCCCCAGACAGCAGTTTTAGAAAAGAAGTTGAAGGTTTGGTATACAAATGCAGATGGAATAACAAACAAATATGAGGAGTGGCATGAAAGAATCAAGGAGACATCCCCAGATATAATAGCACTCACAGAAACGAAACTCACCAGGATGATAATACATGCAATCATTCCACCTGGATGTCAAATCCTGAGGAAAGATAGATGGAGCAGAAGGGGAGGAGTTGCACTGCTCCTCAAAAACCAGAGAGGATTTGAGAAAATGGAAGGAATGGGTGGAATGAGCGAAAGGGTCTACACAGTAGGAAGAATCCAATCTGGGGGCCATAAGGTCGTAATTGCAGTGATATACAACCTGCCACAGAACTGCAAGGCCACAGAAAGAATACAAAGAGAACAACAGAGCAATGGTAGACACACTAGCCGAGGCGGCCAGAAAAGCTCACAAGGGTAGAGCAAAGAAAATAGTTATGGGTGATTTCAATCACAAGGAGATTGACTGGGAAAAACTGGAGCCCCATGGGGGTCCTGAAACATGGAGAACCAAGATGATGGATGTGGTACTGGAAAATCTCATGCATCAACATGTTAGAGACACTACCAGAGAGAGAGAGGTGAGAATAAACCAGCAAGACTGCACCTAGTATTCACATTGAGTAGTTCAGACATCAAGGATATCACATATGAAATGCCCTTTGGAGTTATTGGTCATGTGACTCTGTGCTTTGAATACGTAGTTGAGCTAGAAGTTGAGAGGGTAGCAGGAATAGAACGGGAAAAGCCAAACTATAAAAGGGGGGACTGCACAGGCATGAGGAACTTCCTGCAAGACGTTCAGTGGAAAAGAGAACTGGCAGGAAAACCAGTAAAAGAAATGATGGACTGTGTCACAACAAAATGCATGGAGGAAGAGGAGAGGTTTCCTCCCAAGGGAATCAGAAATAATGTGAAGACCAGAACGAGTCCTTGGTTCACCCAGAAGTGTAGGAAGGCAAAAACTAAGTGCACTAGAGAATGGAAAAAGTACAGAAGACAAAGGACCCAGGAAAATAAAGAGATTAGCCGAACAGCCAGAAATGAATATGCACAGACTAGATGGGAGGCTCAGCGACAATACGAAAATGACATAGTATCGAAAGTAAAGTCTGACCCGAAGCTGTTTTATAGCAACTTCAGGAGGTAAACAACAGTCAAGGACAAGGTAATCAGGCTGAGGAAGGAAGGTGGGGAGTTCAAAAGAAAAGATCAAGAAGTATGTAAGGAGCTCAACATGAGATTTAAAGAAGTAATTACAGAAGAGACAGGAAGGACTACAGGAAATCAGAATAGGGAGGTACACCAACAAGTGATACACCAACAAGTGCTGGATGAAATACACACAACCGAGGAGGAGGTGAAGAAGCTGCTATGTGAACGTGATACCTCAATCGCATGGGACCGGAAAACATCTCTCTGTGAGTCTTTAGGGAGGGAGCAGAGATGCTATGTGTGCCACTAACAAAAACCTTCAACTCATTTATTGAAACTGGGCAATTACCTGAGGTATGGAAGATGCCCAATGTAGTCCCAATTTTTAAGAAAGGAGACGGACATGAGGCATTAAACTACAGACCTGTGTCACTGACGTGTATAGTATGCAAAGTCATGGAGAAGATTATCTGGAGGAGAGTGGTGGAGCACCTAGAAAGACAAGCCTATAAACGACAACCAGCACGGCTTCAGGGAAGGCAAATCCTGTGTCGCAAACCTACTGGAACTTCATGATATGGTAATGGAAGTAAGACACGAGAGAGAGTGGTGGATAGATTGCATTTTCTTGGATTGCAAGAAGGCCTTCGACACAGTTCCTCACAAGAGGTTAATGCAAAAGCTTGAGTTTCAGGCGCATATAACAGGAAAGGCACTGCAATGGATCAGAGAATACCTGACAAGGAGGCAACAACGAGACATGGTACATGACGATGTGTCAGAGTGCGCGTCTGTGACGAGCAGGGCTCCACAGGGGTCAGTCCTAGGACCTGTGCTGTTTTTGGTATATGTGAATGACATATCGGTAGGGATACACTCAGTAGTGTCCCTGTTTGCAGATTATATGAAGTTAGTGAGGAGAATTAAATCGGATGAGGATCAGGAAGGACTCCAAAAGACCTGAAACGGTTACAAGCCTATTCAAGCAACTGGCTCCTTGAATTTAACCCCGCCAAATGCAAAGTCATGAAGATCGGGGAAGGGCAAAGAAGACGGCAGACAGAGTAGAGTCTAGGTGGCAAAAGACTGCGAACCTCACTCAACCTGGTCAAGCACGTCAAGAAATTAGAGAAAGTGCAAAGGTTTGCAACAGGCTTGTTCCAGTGCTAAGAGGATTGTCCTACGAAGAAAGATTAAGGGAAATCGGCCTGACGACACTGGTGGACAGGAGGGTTAGGGGAGACATGATAACGACATATAAAATACTGCGCAGAATAGACAAGGTGGCCAAAGACAGGATGTTCCAGAGATGGGACACAGAAACAAGGGGTCACAATTGGAAGTTGAAGACTCCGATGTGTCCATGGGATGTTAGGAAGTATTTCTTCAGTCATAGAGTTGTCAGGAAATGCAATACCCTAGAAAGTGAGGTAGTGGAGGTAGGAACCATACATAGTTTTAAGACGAAGTTTGATAAATCTCATGGAGCAGTGTGAGTCACCCAGTAGCAATCAATTAAGAGGCGGGGCCAGGAGCTATGACTCGATCCCTGCAGCCACAAATAGGTGAGTACACAAACACGCACACACACATACACACACGCACACACACACACACACACACACACACACACACACACACACACACACACACACACACACACACACACACACACACACACACACACACACACACACACACACACACACACACACACACACACACACACACACACACACTGTTGCCCTTGGGAATGAACCTTTCCACTGCCTCCTTGCATTTTGTTGCTACATATTCCATCATTTCATTTACTGGCTTTCCAGTGGGACAGAGAACTGGCAGGAAAGCCAGTAAATGAAATGATGGAATATGTAGCAACAAAATGCAAGGAGGCAGTGGAAAGGTTCATTCCCAAGGGCAACAGTAACAACGGGAAGACCAGAACAAGCCCCTGGTTTACCCGACGGTGTAAGGAGGCAAAAACAAAGTGCAATAGAGAATGGAAAAAGTACAGAAGGCAGAGAACACACGAAAATAGGGAGATCAGTCGCAGAGCCAGGAATGAGTATGCATAGGTAAGGAGGGAGGCCCAGCGACAGTATGAAAATGACATAGCATCGAGAATCAAGACTGACCCGAAACTGTTGTATAGCCACATCAGGAGGAAGACAACAGTCAAAGACCAGGTGATCAGATTAAGGACAGAAGGTGGAGAACTCACAAGAAATGATCAGGAGGTATGTGAGGAGCTGAACAGGAGATTTAAGGAAGTTTTTACAGTAGAGACAGGAAGGGCTGTGGGAAGACAGCACAGAAGGGAACATCAAGAGGGAATATACCAACAAGTGTTGGATGACATACGAACAACTGAGGAGGAGGTGAAGAAGCTCTTAAGTGACCTTGACACCTCAAAGGCGATGGGCCCGGTGGCCTGGTGGCTAAAGCTCCCGCTTCACACACAGAGGTCTCGGGTTCGATTCCCGGCGGGTGGAAACATTTCGACACGTTTCCTTACACCTGCTGTCCTGTTCACCTAGCAGCAAATAGGTACCTGGGTGTTAGTCGACTGGTGTGGGTCGCATCCTGGGGGACAAGATTAAGGACCCCAATGGAAATAAGTTAGACAGTCCTCGATGACGCACTGACTTTCTTGGGTTATCCTGGGTGGCTAACCCTCCGGGGTTAAAAATCCGAACGAAATCTTATCTTATCTTATCTTATCTTATGGGACCGGACAACATCTCCCCATGGGTCCTTAGAGAAGGAGCAGAGATGCTGTGTGTGCCTCTAACCACAATCTTCAACACATCCCTTGAAACTGGGCAACTACCTGAGAAATGGAAGACAGCTAATGTAGTCCCCATATTTAAGAAAGTAAACAGAAACGAGGCACTAAACTACAGACCTGTGTCTCTGACATGTATTGTGTGCAAAGTCATGGAGAAGATTATCAGGCAGAGAGTGGTCGAACACCTGGAAAGGAACAAGATTATAAATGAAAACCAGCATGGGTTCATGGAAGGCAAATCTTGTATCACAAACCTCCTGGAGTTTTATGACAAGGTAACAGAAGTAAGACACGAGATAGAGGGTTGGGTAGATTGCGTTTTCCTAGACTGCAGGAAGGCCTTTGACACAGTTCCCCACAAGAGATTAGTGCAGAAGCTGGAGGAACAGGCACACGTAAAAGGAAGGGCACTGCAATGGATAAGGGAATACCTGACAGGGAGGCAGCAACGAGTCATGGTACGTGAAGAGGTATCACAGTGGGCGCCTGTTACGAGCGGGGTCCCACAGGGGTCAGTTCTAGGACCAGTGCTATTTTTGATATATGTGAACGACATGATGGAAGGAATAGACTCTGAAGTGTCCCTGTTCGCAGATGACGTGAAGTTGATGAGAAGAATTAAATCGGACGAGGATGAGGCAGGACTGCAAAGAGACCTGGAGAGGCTGGACATGTGGTCCAGTAACTGGCTTCTCGAATTCAATCCAGCCAAATGCAAAGTCATGAAGATTGGGGAGGGGCAAAGAAGACCGCAGACAGAGTATAGGCTAGGTGGACAAAGACTACAGACCTCACTCAGGGAGAAAGACCTTGGGGTGACCATAACACCGAGCACATCACCGGAGGCACACATCAACCAAATAACCGCTGCAGCATACGGGCACCTGGCAAACCTGAGAATAGCGTTCCGATACCTTAATAAGGAATCGTTCAAGACACTGTACACTGTGTATGTTAGGCCCATACTGGAGTATGCAGCACCAGTCTGGAACCCACACCTGGTCAAGCA
>NC_091293.1:54534043-54556543 GCF_038502225.1 Cherax quadricarinatus
AGAATCAGTGAGGACCGAAAGTGGTGGGGGAAGTTGTTGCTAGAGGCAGTGTTGGGGTTGCTCGGGAGGGAAGACAGCACTGGTATGGGTTAGGGACGGGGAAGAGGTGACTGAGAACAGAGCAGGGGGAGCAGTAGTGGTGGCAGTACCTGCTCGTCTGGTCGTATTGTCGTCTCCGGAGACCTAACAATTGCTGCTGACGACCCAGAGCGCGACCTTCTCAGCGTCAAAGATGCTGTCAATATATTCCGCACAAGTCCCTCGACTCCATGAAAGTGATCCGGAGGTGATTTGTTTACTGGGGATTTGAATGTTACATCTCTCTCTCACTCTCTCTGGAAGTCTTGCATAAGAGTCTACATGTAGGAGAAATCATGAAAAAGTAGGTGTGGTCCCTGATAAACATTGGTACGTGGGGAAAGAGTAGCCAACGTACCACTAGTCATTCACGAGATGGACGAGCAACTTCCTGTAAACTAAACAGATGTATCTCGGGCGCTGCACGATCCAAGAAAGGAATCCACGTTTTGCATAACTCTAGTCTTCTCTACGGCACTGCATGCAACTGGAGTAGTGCAGAGTGTGCCTTAAGTTTATAATGCAGTTAGATATAAGTGTTGAAGATTTGAAGCGAATCAGAAGCATTCACAAGTAACCAAATGGAATCTAATTTGCCATTTCCCTCATTAAAAATGATACATTAGGATAAATATTGCACAAATATAATTGAAACCTTCTACTAAAAACAAACAATTTTGAATTAGATTACAAGTGAATCAGAAATTATCGAGTAAAAAGCAGTATTTAAATTTTCCAAGCACTTAAATTAAAAATTTTCTTTAGATAAGATTTATTTGATTTTACGTTAGTTAGTGAGTACATAAGTTTCATTTAAGCTTTAGGTACATAATATATTTTTTATAATGGTCTTGACAGCAAAAAGATCCTATATACACATAATGGTACATTATACAGATAGAGCCTAGGACAATCCAGCAAAGTCAAACACTCTGCCTTATTTCTGATCAGAGGAGATATTCCCCAGTTATTTCTCAGAAAACAATCTGATTAATGGAACTCGCACATTATAACTTACACAGCTTAAATTCAAGAGACAACTTCCATCGACAAAAACACATCAGCACTAATAAGTAAAGGTTGAACCAGAAAATGCGTTCTTTTATTAAGCAGAATGCAACAAAGATATAGTTAGGCCCTAGCTGGTCCCCTTTCACACCTAAACATAATAACCCAAAACAAGTTATGTCTCACTCACGGTCCTCATCCTCCATCCTCAGGCCAACCCTCAGACCCCCATGTCCCACCATATCCCAGCCTCCTCCATCACTCCATCTATATCCCACATCCTGACCCCCTCCAGTGCAAGAAACTCACCACTTCATCCTAAATCCCAATCAACACCAACCCTCCTTTCCCCACTCCTCTGACCTATGTGTAAGGACCAGATATTCGGGAACCCGAGAACTGGAACGCAGTCTTGGAAAGGAAGATGAAATCATGATGCACTAAAGCAAATGGAATAATAAACATGAGTGATGAATAGAATAAATGAATAATGGAGTCATCCCCAGATAGGATAACACTCACAGATAATGATAACAGATGCAGTCTTCCTGGTTGGATATCAGATTATGAGAAAATATTGAGGAAACAGAGAAGGTAGATGAGTAGCACTGCGCATCTGAAACCAGTGTTTTGAGAAGCAGATGGTTATAGCAGTGATATACGACCCTCCTGTAAACAGAAAAAGACCAACACAGGAAAACTGCAAAAAAAAAAAAAAAAAAAAAAAACACACAACGGAGCAGTGGAGGATGCATTAGCTGTTGAAGCCAGAAAACGCCACATGAGCTGGGTAAAGCTGCTGATCATGGGAAATTTTAACCTCAAATTACTAAGTGTAAATTACATAAGAAAGGAGGAACACTGCAGTAGGCCTATTGGCCCATACTGGGCAGGTCCTTTACAATCCAACCCACTAGCAGAATATTTGCCCAACCCACTTTCAGTGCTACCCTAACAATAAGCTCTGAGAAATCTATTTACTCATGTGCAAGTCCCACTCAAATCCAACCCCTCTCCCTGCTGTATTTATCCAACCTAAACTTGAAACTACCCAATGTTTCAGCTTCAATCACCCTACTAGGTAGATTGTTCCACTCATCAACTACCCTATTTCCAAACCAATACTTTCCTATATCCTTTCTAAATCTAAACTTATCTAATTTGAATCCATTATTGCGGGTTCTCTCTTGGAGAGACATCCTCAAGACATTTTTAATATCCCCTTTACTGATACCCATCTTTCACTTATACACTTCAATCGTGTCTCAAAAAATCCGAGTGACTTATTTCCATTGGGGTCCTTGATTATTTCTACTCTTTTTCAGGCCGATACAATCCAAAATTAGGCGATACCCACCAATAATTTTATCGATACTATTAAAATTAGCCAATACAGATACTTTGGAACCACTCATTGTAATACATAAGGGTCTCAACAGAAAACCTATTAAAAATTTTATTTTTTTTATTTTAAGCTGGGAGAAGTGCTAAACGCACTGAGGCAATGAAGTGCCTGGGAAATGGGAAGCATTTATGCTCAATTCAAGGAAAGGGAGGATAAGTCCAGTTGCTTGGATCAGGAGCTCCATACTGGCATCGATACCTGCTCAAAGAGATAGACCTGGAAACCCTAGAGCCACATGGAGGGCCAGAAGCAAGGCTGGATAAGATTCTAGAGGTAGTAATGGAGACTTTCAGGATTCAACATGTTAGGAACACCACCAGAGAGAGAGAGAGAGAGAGAGAGAGAGAGAGAGCGAGGATGATCCAGCAATGTTACATATGCTAGAGCACAGAAAAAATATAGAAGGTAAAGAACTCAGAAAAACAAGTAATTTAGCAGGAGTCAAAATTGAATATACTCGAGCAAGATCAGAGACTCAAGAATTATTTGAGAATGACAGAATCAAAAGCCATATCTGACCATATATAACCACATCATGAGAAAGACAGCGATAAAAAAAATCATGAAATCTGGCTGAAGAAGGAAAGAAGACAGCTCACAGGGAATGACCAGGAAATCTGTGAGGAACTCAGCAACAAATTTGGAGAGTTATTCTCAGAGGAAACAGAAAGGTTACCAGCGAACAGAAGCAGAAGGGTGCACCAGTGAGGTTGGACATAGTACATACAACAGGGAAAAAGGTAAAGAAGCTGCTTTGTGAGCTAGATGCCTCAAAGGCAGTGGGATCATTTAATGTCTCTCCATGAGTCCTGAGAGAAGAGGAGAGGTATTGTGTGTGCCGCTAGCACACACAATATTTCTTGTAAACGTGAATGGCATGACGGAAGGAATAGACTCAGAGGTGTCCTTGTTCACAGGTGATGTGAAATTAAGGATGAGAATACACGCAGATGAGTACGAGGAAAGACTACAAATGGTTCTGGATAGGTTGCGGGTCTGGTCTGACAAGTCGCTACTAGGATTTAACCCCAGCAACTTTAAAGGAGGAGCAAAGAAGACCATAGACGGAATACAAGCTCGGGGAAAGGGGGCAAAGGCTGCAAATCTCAATCATGGAGAATTATTTTGGGGTGAATATTGTACCGAGCATATCACCAGAGGCGCACATCAACCAAACAACTGCTGCAATAAATTTGAGCCTAGCAACTCCAAGACTAGCTTTTATAAATCTAAGTAACAAAGTGGAAACAGGAGAAGCAAAGAAATTTATAGTGAGGTAAACAGTGAGGTGGACAAGTGTGGATAGTAAGGCAGACAGAAAGGAAGAGATAGGAAGGCGAGTATAGGAATGTGTACAAGAAGTAGACAGTAAGGAAGAAAGAGGGATATAGACAGTTAGGTAGACAAAGAAGAGGTAGGCAATGATGCAAGTAGAGGACTGTAGATAGAAATGAAGACAGTTAGGCACAGTGAGACAGACAAAAGAAGGTAGAAAAAAGCAGGCAGGGAAATAAATCAAAATGTAGAAAGACAGGAAGACAGAGAAGAAAACAGGAAAGCAGAATGAGGAAAAGAAAGAGATTGGTAATTTACAGGAAGGTAGATGGGGAAGTAGACAGTAAAGTAGACAGGAGACTAGAACAAGAAGGTGGTCGTGTGAGTGGAACATCGGAGGTGGCAAATGAAAGCGGCGAGAATTTACAGAGGAGCACCTGCAGGCAAGCGGCCGGGAATATCCAAACTTTACAGTGCGTAGCAGTGATAGGGGTAAAATCTTGAGCGGGGGGAGGGAAGATGTATGGAAGGCGAGGGAATGGGTGGGAAGGAAAAATGGAAGAGAGAGAGAGAGAGAGAGAGAGAGAGAGAGAGAGAGAGAGAGAGAGAGAGAGAGAGAGAGAGAAATGAGGGAATGAGGAAGCAAAGGAGAAGTAGAAAGGATGGGGAGTGATATGATTAGTAAATGTGGAGAATTGTGTGGAAGACGGTGATGACATAGTGAAGGCGTAGTTAGGAAGAAGATAATGATGGTGACCACGACGATGAAACTAAGGGAGAGGAGAATGAATAGGCAGATTGAAAACTTCTTACTCCTTAAGAAGAAAGATTGTCGCCTTGAGGATTCTTGCGAAGCGGCAGAGTGAGAGACAGAGAGACAGACAGAGACAAAGAGAGAGAGAGAGAGAGAGAGAGAGAGAGAGAGAGAGAGAGAGAGAGAGAGAGAGAGAGAGAGAGAGAGAGAGAGAGAGAGAGAGAGAGAGAGAGAGAGAGAGAGAGAGAGAGAGAGAGAGAGAGAGAGAGAGAGAGAGAAATTTTGAATTTAATAAAACAATATACACTCGCCGAGAATATACCAGTTTTTGACAGAATCTCTAGAAAGTGAACCAAAACATCACAAAATTAATATATTTCATTTATGTTATATTATATTAAATATGATTAGGAAGGCCTTATGTAACCTCCATTAAATTATGATTTAAAATATTTAAATCAAGTTGTTCTTAGATTTATTAAAATTGTAAAATTTACATACAGTACCAATTCACGTGATGATATAAAAAAGATTAAAAAACTAGATGTATTCCGGAACAGTGCAGAGTGAGATATAAGTTTATAGTGAAATTAAATATTTGTGATGAAGATTTGAAATGAATCTCAAAAGAGATTTCGAAGTTATTTGGTACACAGCAATACACCAATTTCTCTAATAAAAATGGCAAATTAGGACGTACACTGATTCAAACACAAACTCTGAAGCCAATTTATAGAGTCATTCTCGTTGTTATTTCAAAGAAACTAATATCTAAAATACACCGTTATGAACTTATCAACGCTCAATGGTAAAGCCAGTCGGATCAAGTAATCAGAAATTATCGCATGAGAAACAGAATTACAATTTTTCCCAGTATCTATCACAATAAAAAAAAGGAAAATCGATATCTAGATAGTTAAATGTCATTACAAACTTTTCTCTAAGTGTGACTGATCAGCGTTTAAGGTATATATATAAATAATTAAACTATATTTTAATTTAATTTTTATTTTACTTTGATGGTGAGGGAACACAGATGTTATGTGCACCTACATGGTACAGTAAGTAGATTTATCGTAGGTTAAAAGTCTGACGCTGGAACAAATTGCTGTTCAGAAGAGATATTTTCCAGTTATTTCACTCGTATCAGTCTGAGTAATAGAACTGGCACATTAAATCTAAACAACCTAAAATGCAGGCAAAATATATCATTACTAAAAGTCTGAAGCTGACCAAAAGCGACATTCTTCACTTATTGATAATAATCCTATCAAATTTGCATCAACACAGCCTAAACCTATTTTATCAGATTGAAAGCGCTGAACCAGTAGGGGTTCGATAGCCGATATTGAGTGACAGGTATTCAGAGTCAACCTAAGAAAGTGGAGAATACCTCCAGTTCCTTGGATCAAGAGCCCTTCACCAGCATAGAGGGGAAAAATAATGCAGTAACATAAGGTAAAATTATACTAAATAATTTTGTTATTAAAAGTGACGAAATGCATGTAGACACTGCGGTAAAGACGCCAACCTTCTGCTAAGTAGGATACGTATACCAGTGTTGAAATTTAGAAGCTGATCAGAGGAGCCTGTTTCCACTTGTGATTTGGAAATAAAATTGGGGAATGGCTTATGAAACATTGTGCATAGGGCACCTACGTCGCATGCATTTAGGGCACCTACGTCGCATGCATTTAGGACACCTACGTTGCATGCATTTAGGACACCTACATCGCATGCATGTAGGGCACCTACGTTGCATGCATATAGGCCCAGGAATCTTGCCACTTAAGATTCACAAACATTTAGAGGTTAAAGTTGATCAGAAAATGCATTCTGTATTTATTTCATGGGGAAGCAATTTGCTTAATAAAATAGACAAACTGAAACTTGCACAGCTCAAAGTGAATGGCGAATTGTGTTTTAATAAAGTCCAACAACTGTAAAAGTTTGAAGAATATCAGAAAAAGTAGTTTCCTCAGTAATTAGTGTGATTCCAACGATTCCAAGTTTTTTAACACCTTCACCAAAACTTCAAATTTGAAGATTCTCTGACTCAACTTGCGGATTATCATCCTTCTTAATATTTTGATGACAAGTAGAAGAAGCCTTATTTAGTTATTGAATAAAAAATGAATATCACTATTTATTCAATAAAATTTGCAACTGGGCCTTATGGCAGCCAATGGCAGTTGAATCTTGTGCTCAGAAAACCACACCACTGGGAAAAATTTGAAGCCGATCATATGAGTCATTTTCACGGATTCCAACGATACCAATTCTTTTACTAATTTACGTCAACAAATCTGCCTGCACGCAAACGACGCTTAATAGGTATTATCGTGGCACCAGCCATATTACAGCAGTTCAGGAGAAGTAAACTGAAAATTATTTACTTTCGTTTAATAGGAATAAAAAATTTAATTTTTTTTTGCACTTACGCATTTGAATTTCACTCTCCTCCGTCGTCGATTTTCTGGCACGTTTTTTGAACTTCTGATGCTACACTACTGAAGGTTTAGTAAGTTATCCAACAATTCCTGGAGGATGGGACTGGGTTCAACATCATTGGTCATAGGGCATGTGAATATGCTAATTGTTCCAAGAATTTGGTCCGCTTTATCAAACACACAAGTGATGATAGGTGGATGATGCATTCTCGAGTAATAAGCCGAAATAAAATCGAAAGAAAAAAAAAGGAAATAAATAGACAACCTCTTTAAGGTCCCCTTTCTGGGATAACTAATAAGTTGTACATGAACTGTAGACAGTACCAGCAAGATAGATGAAGAATTAGACACAAGATCTTTGTATCTTTGTTGTAGACGTTTCGTCATCCAGTGGCTTTATCAATACAAATTCAGGGACATAATGTGAAGACTATATACAAAAGACAAGGTAATCAGTCCCTCGGCCCTGGAGTTGGTGAAGAATACTGTACTTGCTACTCCGTCCCAGGAGACACTCGCACTGGAGACTGATAGAAATATTGCATCACCTGGTCAGTACACGCACGCAACTAACGTTGGGTTTAGGTATCGCGTAAGATAGAACCACAGATACAATGGGGTTAATTGTCTGTAATTTGAACCCGCTGTTTTTCGAGTCTATGAACCCACATTCAGCAGTATAGAAATAATGCGAATATTTTCTGTCTAACTGGAGACCCTCTGCTGGAAATACTGAACTGGTCTGTTGAAGGAACCCGAGATAGGTGACAAGACCCAGGATTGGTAAGGGACCTGGGACAGGATAAGGAACTCAGAGGAAGTGATTGTACCAGGAGTAAGTCGGTGAATGACCCATGGTAGATGATGGGACCAGTGCTAGGTAAGATCAGGGATATGTGAGGGTTCCTGGAGTAGGTGATGGGACCTGGGAAAGGTAAGGCAGTAAGAGGTTAAAGTAGGTTACCTGTAGTCGCTTCCGGAAGTCACCGTCCCCGCTGCCCGGTCCCAGACCATGCTTCCTGGTTACTGGCATGATCGATCAGGTTGTTGGTAAAAGTTTTATGCTCCAGTTTCTGATCAGCCTGGCTGATCTGGAACTGATATGAGGAATGTAAGCTCCCGAGCATTTAAGTAGTTTCTTCACATATGCTTTGCAGCACATTTTCTTCGCAGATGCTATAATGATATTAATATGCTCCTTGAACGTCAGATCTGGCATTATCACTTTCAGGTTTCCCTTTCCTACATTAGATTTACACTCTATTGTTCTATCTAAATTTGTCTTATACTCCAGTCTTGTTTGTATTACCTCAATTCTTCTGTAACATTGTAAATTTGCCCTCACTGTGCATCATATTGTAGTCAGCAGCTAACTGGTAAAACTAATATCACCTTGAAGACTTGCTGTGTCTTCTATGGATGTCACTTTCACGCAGATTCTGGTAATGTCTGCAAAGGATCATAGAGTCCGGTGGTTCACTTAACACTGAATCGTATCGGGATTTGAGTATTTCGCATATTACTTTATTGTCGTCATTGTACGTTCCATGTTTTTAATCAAAGGCCCGAAACTAAATATTGTTTTTGACCTTGATTTTGCATGTGGAAAGAAGTATTGAATTTCTCTCAACTTCATTAATTACTTTTTGCTCCCTCCCGTTCTGCTTGCCGTTCTTCAGAGAATCTGTTGCCACTGAGATGCTGTTTTCCGTCATCTTAGCCAACCTTTTCCTTTATAGCCTGTACCCTTTTCTCCACCTTCGTAATAGTGTAAGTCTGCAGAATATTTCGAATGCCAATGACCTCATCCTCTCGATATATTGGTTAAGGTCCTACGTTATCATATTGTCTTCCCAGCCTGCTTCACTAGGCTCACAATTAATTAGTTTTAAGTTGACGTTCTTGTTGTTAAAATTGATAAGCAAACCCTTGTGACTGAGAAGGTTTTGTTGAGTGGGACCAGCGAGTATTCAAAATTATGATCCGTACTAGATTGTCATCATTTGTGAGAAAAAATGTTTAGGGAATTCGCTGCTCTGGTCAGTTCTGCTTTTTGCTGGCATAATGCGAATTTGTTGCAGAGTCTTAATAGTTTACTAGAGTAAGAGTGCTCATCCAAACTGGATCCTGAGATTCTCTCTTTGCTATTACATTCTTCCACATTAGGTGTCCTAACCTCAATTCATCAAGCAATAGGATATTGGGTAGGGTTTGAACGGTTTTCAAGACATTACTCGATTTCCATTACTCGGTCTTTGAACTGCTGTAAAGTTGTATCTGGTCGATATATACAAGTATAATAATTAAATTTTGATTTTCAGTTTTAACCACTGAAACTTCGACTCTATCATTCGTGGTGTTAAGTAACTAGAAAGGATGTTTAGTGAAGATAATGCTCAAATGTTTATAAGTTGAGAAAGTAAATTAAAAGTGTAATAATAACAATAGTTATAAGAATAACGATGATTATGACGATGATAATAAAACTGATGATAAGATGATGATAATGACGATCATAATAATGACAATAATAATAATAATAATAATAATAATAATAATAATAATAATAATAATAATAATAATAATAATAATAAAAAAAAAAATAATAATAATAATAATAATACAAAAAGAATAATACATTTGGAAAGTATGAATAACGAAAATTTTCATTTACAATAAGAATATGAACACAAGAAATATAAACAACATAAGCTTGAATACATATAAATGTTTTTTAAGGTTTATCGTCCAAGTAACAAGTGAACAATAAATATTTGGCGGAAACCTAAGCTATCTGAAAACTGAACACATAAAATGTGTTGATTAGGAAGCACCAGACGGAAGCACCAGACGGAAGCACCAGACGGAAGCACCAGACGGAAGCACCAAACGGAAGCACCAGATGGAAGCACCAGATGGAAGCACCAGGATTAGGAAGCAAGGTGTAGAATACAAGCCCAACAGGAGTCATATATAGGGGATATTAGGATCCTTAAGTACAAGAACGGCTGCAACCGTAACGACCTTAGAATTGCGTGCGTACGTCGTCCAACACAGAAACGATGTTGGACTACTTATAAAGTTCAGTGAGGACAAGTTTGTCGTTAATTAAGAAACACATAACGTAATTTTTTGCTTAAACTTTATAAGCGAAAATATTTTAATAAAAAAAAAATTAAGAAAATTAAAAAAATAGAATCAAGAAAATATCAAGCAGAGGATATTAACTATTCTATCTAGTCTTGCTTAGAAAATTGAGTTGATTATTTATAAGAATTCTGTTTAGTAAACGCAAAGTAATGGTAGCTGAGCACCGCATTACAGAAGACCGCACGAGGATATGAGCAGATATTTTGGTCAAAAAGATTCATTGTGGGGAACTCCATTATACTGAACAAAATGGCTGTAAAGATACATACTACAGAACAAGCTTTCTTTAGGACAAAATTATGTTCTGTGTAGAACTTTATCAAGTGATGACCTCTCTCTCTCTCTCTCTCTCTCTCTCTCTCTCTCTCTCTCTCTCTCTCTCTCTCTCTCTCTCTCTCTCTCTCTCTCTCTCTCTCTCTCTCTCTTTGTGGAAAACTTCAACAAGTCTCAACTTGATTCAGGTCTACTGGGAGCAAAACGTAGTCCTGGTTAAGCTAGTTTACTAACTTGTCTTTGTCTTCATACCAGTTAGGAATTCTCAAACGAGTTTTTCCTCCAAGGTTCTTGTTTATACGTTGAAAATGCCTCATTCAACTATCATCATGTGCAGCAGGCCTCTGGTCAGTGGAATTTGCACACACGTTCTGGTTTCCGCGCAATAATTTGAGAAAGCTTTGTCTGATTGACTTCAAGCTTTGAGTGATGATGGTCTTTGCTAAAAGAACTAGTCTGTACTGATAATCTGCTTTGAGTGCCAATATTTAAGCGCCACCACACAAGAGTTAGGCTCAATCATAGATTAACAAATACTGGCCAGACTTATCTTCATAAGAAATGATTCTGTTGTCACATGAAAATCATATGTAGGAGAAAAGCAACCGGCCTACTAGCCTAGCCTATAATTAAAGTTTAGAAGCTATGTGTATACTATGTATACGCATCTATGTATGTTTACATGTTCATATATACATTTTAATATCTGTACGTATGTATATATCTATAGGTTAGGTAAAGTTTGTCAGGAAACAGGACATGTGTTTCCTGACGCGGGTCTTTGTCATAAGATGACCCACAGCTGAAACTTTTGGTCATCTGACTATATATATAAATATATATATATATATATATATATATATATATATATATATATATATATATATATATATATATATATATATATATATATATATATATATATATATATATGATAGCTCTAGGCCTTGCAATCAACACATCATTAGAAGTTTGCAAAATTGCAGAAAGAGGGGGATACCACGCAAGTGCATTCCCTAAGGACATCTTCACTGGGATGAGTGACTGAGGGAGGGAGGGAGGGAGAGAGAGAGAGAGAGAGAGAGAGAGAGAGAGAGAGAGAGAGAGAGAGAGAGAGAGAGAGAGAGAGAGAGAGAGAGAGAGAGAGAGAGAGAGAGAGAGAGAGACATAGAGAGAGACAGAGAGACAGAGAGAGAGAGAGACAGAGACAGAGACAGAGAAAGGGTACAGGAAATTCCCCTAGGCATACCAGTGCCCATAGCCAGAAGGATGAATTTTATAGCATTATAAAACTCCCACAAGCACTGATATTGTAATAGCCTAAACGAAATTAAAGCAGCAAATATTAAAAATTCGGTCAAATTCTGCTATGATATCAGTAAATTTACATACATAAAAATATTGTCAGTGATATAGAAGTCACTGGCAATTATGGGGTAGCCACCCACGGGAAAACATGTCCATTTAAAGGGGATGAGAAAATGGTAACATTTAAAGGGAAGACTTCTAAAAGTTATGTAAAGGAAACAGGGCTCATTAATGTAATGAACGCTTGGAATTTCATTATATATATATATATATATATATATATATATATATATATATATATATATATATATATATATATATATATATATATATATATATATATATATATATATAATGAAATTCCAAGCGCTTTCGTGACTATTCACATTATCGAGGAACAATGATAATGTGAGTAATCACGAAAGCGCTTAGAATTTCATTATTATTTCACATTGGTTGTTTCGCATATTCTGAAATCACTTGTTTACTGTGATCTTATTTCATATATATATATATATATATATATATATATATATATATATATATATATATATATATATATATATATATATAAATACATATACATATATATATATATATATATATATATATATATATATATATATATATATTTATATATATGTGTGTGTGTGTGTGTGTGTGTGTGTGTGTGTGTATGTGTGTGTGTGTGTGTGTTTGTGTGTGTGTGTGTGTGTTTATGTGTATTAGTTCTCGCAGCGACAGAACAGTTTATTGCTACGTCAGGGTAGCTTACATGTATGTTACTTTAAGTTAGATTAGGGTTAACTTTAAAGCAAATAAAATTAAATGTGTCAGATATAGTTTAAATTTTGAATCCCAAGAGTGTGTATTGACACACAAAAAGTCTAATATTAACCAGGCCCTAAAAGTGATACATCTGGATATACATTTACAATTTATATTCTGTTTTTTTTTATTAACACATCGGTCGTTTCCCACCAAGGCAGGGTGACCCGATAAATAAGAAATACTTTCATCATCATTGACTCCATCACTGTCTTGCCAGAGGCGCGCCTACACTACAGTTAAATAACGGCAACCAACCAACATCCCCCCTTCAGAGCGCCGGCACTGTACTGCTCACCTCCAGGACTCAAATCCAGCTTTCCGGACATCCAAATATATTTTCTTAAAATGTGTGGTATCTTATTAATTTCACTAATAAGATACCTTAATATATGACACAGGTTACCACTAACAGACTGTAACAAAAGAATGCAAGCACACAGGAGAGTAGAGTGTGTTATCTCAATGTAACAACAGACTTGTCAAACGGAGCGTGGGCAAACAACGTTGTACTGGGTAAAAACACACAAAAATATCGTAAGCTTCTTTTTATAGTAACTTCTCTCTGGATGAGCTTCATCAAGTTATGAAATGTAGCTTCACTTCGTAGCAAACTTTGCGATAATAAATTTGCTATTTTAAATCTCGTTATAATCAGCGCTGTTATTTTCAATATTCCTATTATATACGTTGCTATAATGAACTTTGTTATAATGAACGTTGTTATAATGAACGTTGTTATAATGAGCGTTGTTATAATGAACGTTGTTATAATGAGCTTTGTTATAATGAACGTTGTTATAATAAACGTTCTTATAATGAACGTCCTTATAATAAACGTTGTTATAATAAACGTTGTTATAATGAACGTTATTACAATGAACGTTGTTATAATGAGCGTTGTTATAATGAACGTTGTTATAATGAATGTTGTTATAATAAACGTTGTTATAATAAACGTTCTTATAATGAACGTACTTATAATAAACGTTGTTATAATAAACGTTGTTATAATGAACGTTATTACAATGAACGTTGTTATAATGAACGTAGTTATAATAAACGTTGTTATAATAAACGTTGTTATAATGAACGTAGTTATAATAAACGTTGTTATAATAAACGTTGTTATAATGAACGTTATTACAATGAACGTTGTTATAATAAACGTTGTTATAATGAACGTTGTTATAATGAACGTTGTTATAATAAACGTTGTTATAATAAACTTGGTTATAATAAACGTTATAATAAACGATGTTATAGTGAACGTCGTAATATTATGCGATGTTATAATGAACGTTGTTGTAATAAACGTTGTTATAATAAACGTTGTTATAATGAACGTCGTTATAATAAACCTTGTTATAATATACCTTGTTATTGTAAATATTGTTATAATAAAAATTTTTATAATGAACGTTGTTATTATAAGCAAAGTTATTATACAAGTTTTATGGTAAACGTTGCTATTATAAACGCCGTTAATATAAACGTTGTTACTATAAACTTTGCTATAATTAACGTTGTTATAATAAAAATTGTATTAATAAACATGTTACAATTATATAAATCACTATTATAACCGTAATTATTATAAATGTTATTTAATAACAACGGAAACAACAATAATAATATCATGTACAAGGTATACAGGCCTAACTGACGTTTTAAACGTTTACGATAGTTTAGGTGGGTAATCATCCCCTGGTTAACTCGCAGACTTTTTCACTGACTTATGATTCATTACCAAACGTGGTAATTTCAACGCTCTGAAAATCGTATACAAACACACGTCACGTCATAAGGTCAGGCTCGGCAGAGACAGTAACGCCGTGTCGCAGACGCTCTCCAAAGAGCCGATATATCGAGCACGAAGATGCTGCGCCCGAGAATTTTAAACTAAGGAATCGACACATTTGAAAGAATCAGCTGCAGGAGATGGTGGGAGATTTTCTCTCCGCCTTTTTATTACATCAATAATCGGACGGCAATTTGGGTTTTATGTATAACCCGCTATATCACTATCCTGCCAGGGGGAAGTATGGGCCCACCTGGCGCGGCGGGAGGGGGGGGGGAAGGGGTAAGGGAGGTGGGAAAAGGGAGGGAAGGAGAAATGAGGGGAGAGGGAGAGAATGGTGGGGGAGTAAGAGAGAGAGAGAAAGAGGGAAGGGGGTGTGAGAAAGAGAGAGGAGAGGAGACAAAGCGGAGGGAAGAGAAAAAGAGAAAGAGATGAAGAGGTGGAAAGAGAGAACAAGGGAGAAGAAAAGGAAAGGGAGGATGATAAAAATCAACAGTAGAAGTAATAGAAAGGAAAGCAATAGTAGCATCAACATCAGCAGCAGCATCAGAAACAGCAGCAGTTTTAGTAGCACTAATATCAGTAAAAACAGTAGCACCTTCGGTAGAAGCAGCAGCAATATCAGCAGCAGGAGCAGCAGCAATATCAGCAGCAGGAGCAGCAGCAATATCAGCAGCAGGAGCAGCAGCAATATCAGCAGCAGGAGCAGCAGCAGTATCAGGGACAACACCACCAGGAATATCATCAACAACAGCAGTAGCAGCATCAACATTTTTGTCAGTAACAGCTGCAGCAGCATCAGTAACTGTAACACAGCAGCAGCAGCAGCAGCAGCAGCAGCAGCAGCAGCAGCAGCAGCAGCAGCAGCAGCAGCAAGAGTAGTGTATAGATGATATGTTTGACAGTGGTATCTATGACAGTTTTTTGAAATGATTAATTTTTTTACTCCCTCCCCCATCCTGAACAACTGACAAAAACGTATGACTGTCAGTCCAATGTGACTGGCTGCCAGGTACTTCTGAAGTGGTCACACTCTGTGACCGGCTGCCAGGTACTTCTGAAGTGGTCACACTCTGTGACCGGCTGCCAGGTACTTCTAAAGTGGTCACACTCTGTGACTGGCTGCCAGGTACTTCTAAAGTAGTCACACTCTGTGACCAGCTGCCAGGTACTTCTAAAGTGGTCACACTCTATGACCGGCTGCCAGGTACTTCTAAAATGGTCACACTCTGTGACTGGCTGCCAGGTACTTCTAAAATGGTCACACTCTGTGACTGGCTGCCAGGTACTTCTAAAATGGTCACACTCTATGACCGGCTGCCAGGTACTTCTAAAATGGTCACACACTGTGACTGGCTGCCAGGTACTTCTAAATTGGTCACACTCTATGACCGGCTGCCGGATACTTCTGAAATGGCCACACTCTGTGACTGGCTGCCAGGTACTTCTAAAGTGGTCACACTCTATGACCGGCTGCCAGGTACTTCTAAAATGGTCACACTCTGTGACTGGCTGCCAGGTACTTCTAAAGTGGTCACACTCTGTGACCAGCTGCCAGGTACTTCTAAAGTGGTCACACTCTGTGACCGGCTGCCAGGTACTTCTAAAGTGGTCACACTCTGTGACTGGCTGCCAGGTACTTCTGTAGTGGTCACACTCTATGACCGGCTGCCAGGTACTTCTGAAGTGGTCACACTCTATGACCGGCTGCCAGGTACTTCTAAAGTGATCACACTCTGTGACTGGCTGCCAGGTACTTCTAAAGTGGTCACACTCTGTGACTGGCTGCCAGGTACTTCTAAAGTGGTCACACTCTTTGACCGGCTGCCAGGTACTTCTAAAGTGGTCACACTCTATGACCGGCTGCCAGGTACTTCTAAAGTGGTCACACTCTGTGACCGGCTGCCAGGTACTTCTAAAGTGGTCACACTCTATGACCGGCTGCCAGGTACTTCTAAAATGGTCACACTCTATGACCGGCTGCCAGGTACTTCTAAAGTGATCACACTCTGTGACTGGCTGCCAGGTACTTCGAAAGTGGTCACACTCTGTGACTGGCTGCCAGGTACTTCTAAAGTGGTCACACTCTGTGACCGGCTGCCAGGTACTTCTAAAGTGGTCACACTCTATGACCGGCTGCCAGGTACTTCTAAAATGGTCACACTCTGTGACTGGCTGCCAGGTACTTCTAAAGTGGTCACACTCTGTGACCAGCTGCCAGGTACTTCTAAAGTGGCCACACTCTGTGACCGGCTGCCAGGTACTTCGAAAGTGGTCACACTCTGTGACTGGCTGCCAGGTACTTCTGTAGTGGTCACACTCTATGACCGGCTGCCAGGTACTTCTGAAGTGGTCACACTCTATGACCGGCTGCCAGGTACTTCTAAAGTGGTCACACTCTGTGACCAGCTGCCAGGTACTTCTAAAGTTGTCACACTCTGTGACCGGCTGCCAGGTACTTCTGAAGTGGTCACACTCTGTGACCAGCTGCCAGGTACTTCTAAAGTGGTCACACTCTGTGACTGGCTGCCAGGTACTTCTGAAGTGGTCACACTCTATGACCGGCTGCCAGGTACTTCTAAAGTGGTCACACTCCTTGACAGTATCTTTCTTGATCGGGTATTTTCCAAGGTAATCCTTTAAGTGATTACCAGATATATTCCTTTTTATTTCTAATATTTGTTTTTATTTCAGTCATAACACGAGAAGGCCTCATTTAATGGGATTTAAATTTTCAGTTCTGGTATATAGTAATAGGCCAAGAATCTAGGGAGAATTGGAATTTAAATCCATTCCCAGCATCCTGGAATGGCCCCAATAACTTTTAAAACCCTCTGTAGCATTGCCTCAAATGTTCAGAAAAGGTTCTTGCTAATTAGTCGCCGGTGAAGAATGAAAGTTACTCATAAAACTGGCACATCTACCAATTTTATGAGTAAAATAGTGTGATTTTTTTTATTCCCAATATATCACTTTAAATATATTTGAGTGTGCCTCTTCTTAATGGCTTCGTTATGTTGTGACTGATGCATGTTGTTACTAGGATAGTACCCATTAACTTTAGTGTGTGTACGGGTAAATTTGTAAATTACTAAATTTCTTTATAAAACTTGGAGGGAGGGGGGGAATCCGTCTGATAACTGGAGAATGCCTCATCTGATCGGCTTGAAATTGTCTACCCTGGGGTGTTTCCCAGAAAGCAAAGTTCGCGTTCTTATTGAGTTGCTTATGTCACAATTTGCCGATTTTATTAAACTAAGATACCGAATTCCAATTAACAACTAAGCTTCAAAATATTAACTTGGACACCCTCTCTAAGCACTTTGACGCACTAGTACTTTAGACGAAGTGTAAATTTGAAATTTTAGAAAAATTGCTCAAAGACTTGGAATCACTGGATTCAGAGTAATTACTTGAAAATACCTCCTCTGACCCCTCAAGGAAGGTTCCTTGATGTTGGTGAGGGGCTCTTGATTTAGGGAATTGGATCTGTGCTCCAGTTCCCCGAATTAAGCCTGAATGCCTTCCACATCCCCCCCCCCAGGCGCTGTATAATCCTCCGGGTTTAGCGCTTCCCCTTGATTATAATAATAATAACCTCCTCTGAATTGTTCTTAAACTTTCAGTGTTGAACTTTATTAAATGAAACTCGTCTTTCACTTTCAGGTTTGTAACTTTTAAATTGCAAATTATATTATATACACGGCTTCAAACACTGACGTGTTGGTGTGTCTTAACTAAAAGTATTTTTGGACTGAATTTGGGCTTTATAAGTGCCAATTTGCTATTTTTTGTAGAAATGTCTTTTATCAAATACATTACAAAAAAATCTAATAAGATTGCAAACAAAACTGAGAAACATTGAAAATTGGCGTTTTTATAGTTTTTTAAACTTAACGAGTTTAATGAATCCTTAATTAAATACTGGACGACAAGATACCAGAGACATCGCTGTGCTAGCTGCAGTGCTCTCATCCCATCTAACTTGCTACATGGTATTCGTGGCAAACTTCAGGGCTCCCTACCCGACTGCGTTCAAATTTTCTACCCGAGTTAATTATTGCTAGTTGAAAGTTCGTGGAATAGTTGACAACTGCAAGTGGCCTTTTCTCATTTTTATTAGACAATTCCCAAAATTGGTTCCTATGATATGACTGTAAAAAGCCTCTTCTGATTGGTTACAAAATTTAAAACCTCTTGTATCCTCCACCAAAGAAGGTTGGTAATATTTTGCATTACATATATGGATTATGCATCCTGCAGTAGCAAGTGCCTCAATGTTACTGAGGAGCTTCTGAGCAAAGGAACTGGAATTTTTCTCCCCTCGCTGGGATCGAATGTGCCTTCCATTCCACTGTGACTATATGTCCCCTACGGATTTACTGTTAACCTCTGATTAAAATATAACAGTTGTAAAAGTTTCATGTGTATAGGCTGCGTAGGTTAAGTTTTGTGTGGTTTGTGTGTAGTAACTGGGAAATGCATCATCTGATTGACTTCAGGTTTTTAGTGCTGATGGGTTTTCCTCAAAAGGAGAGTTATCTTAAGCTTCAGTTGTGCAAATTTTAGTGTGTCAGTTTTACTAATCAAGTTAGTGTTTATGAAATAACTGAAGAATGTCTCTTCTGATCATAAATATGTAACCAATGTTCAACTTTATTGGATTATCCTTGGTTAAATCTGCATAATGTACTTTTATGTATATACCCTCAAGACCGTTTTATAAAAAAAATATGATCTTACTTAGAAGAAAGCTGGGACTGATGGTGGCCTGTGGGGAAAATTGATCTATTATTTTTCATGCGAAAAATTCTGAGTATTCCATGTAATTAGTTTTAACTCGTCAACACCGATAACTTGTTAATGTAGCTTCTGAGCTGCTTCAAAATGGATGTGATGGTGTATTTTAGGGTATAGGTCTCTGAGCTAACAAGAGAAAATGCCCCTTCAGTTTAGTTTCAAAAGTGGTGTTTCTTAATGATAGATTTAAATAACCGTCATCTCCATCAAAAACCCTCCAGTATTATAACAGCACAGCTACCGCCATCTCCATTACATCCCCATCCATCACAGAATCCACAATCACCACCTCCACTACCACAACCATCCGCATATCACAGCTTTACAACTGCCATCTCCATCACAGCCCCCCCCCCCCTTCCATTACAACCACACTACAAATGTCATTCCCATCACAATCACTACCATCATGACAACCCTACCATCATTACCACAACCTTGTCTCCCACACCTCTCAAATTTCTTGAAGGTCCAGTTTTTCCAGCCCCACCTTACACACACAAACACACACACACACACACACACACACACACACACACACACACACACACACACACACACACATACACACACACACGATGTGTGGAGGCAGGATCCATACATAGCTTTAAGCAGAGGTATGATAAAGCTCACGGTTCAGTAGCGATCAGTGAAGAGGCGGGGCCAGGAGCTCGGACTCGACCCCCGCAACCTCAACTAGGTGAGTACAACTAGGTGAGTACACACACACACACACACACACACAGAATAGCGTTCGGATACCTTAGTAAGGAAACGTTCAAGACACTGTACACTGTGTACGTTAGGCCCGTATTGGAGTATGCAGCACCTGTTTGGAACCCACACTTGATTAAGCACGTCAAGAAATTAGAGAAAGTGCAAAGGTTTGCGACAAGGTTAGTTCCAGAGCTACGAAGAAATGTTGAGGGAAATCGGCCTGACGACACTGGAGGACAGGAGGGTTAGGGGAGACATGATAACAACATACAAAATACTGCGTGGAATAGACAAGGTGGACAGACACAGGATGTTCCAGAGAGGGGACACAGAAACAAGGGGCCATAACTGGAAGCTGAAGACCCAGAAGAGCCAAAGAGATGTTAGGAAGTATTTCTTCAGTCATAGAGTAATCAGGAAGTGGAACAGCCTAGCAAGAGAGGTAGTGGAGGCAGGAACCATACATAGCTTTAAGATGAGGTATGATAAAGCTCATGGAGCAGGGAGAGAGAGCACCTAGTAGCACTCAATGAAGAGGCGGGGTCAAGAGCTGAGTCTGGAACCCTGCAACCACATTAGGTGAGTAAATTAGGTGAGTAGACACACAAACACACACACGCCAGGAGCACACCAGGAGCTGAGTCTCGACCCCTGCAACCACAATTAGGTGAGTACGCCTAGCAAACCTGATAATAACATTTCGACATCTAAGTAGCCATTTACGACACCATACACCGTGTAGGTCAGGCCCACATTGGAGTATGCAGCACCAGTATGGAACCCACACCTGGTCAAATAATTCAAGAAATTAGAGAAAGTGCAAAAGTTTGCACTTTCTTTAATTTCTTCACTCGAACTGAGGAGTTTGTCCTACGATAGGAGGTTAAGGGAACTCAACTTGACAATACGGAAGGACAGGAGGGATAAGGGGGACATGATAATGACATAAAATATGAGAGGAATTGACAAGTTGGATTTAAGTAGTACTTCTCCAGTCACAGAGTTGTCAGGAAGTGGTACAGTCTGGAGAGTGATATAGTGGAGGCAAGATCCATACATAGCTTTAAGAAGAGGTATGATAAAATTCATGGGGCAAGGAAAGAGTGGAGCAAACAGCGACCAGTGAAGAGGCAGGGCCAAGAGCTATGACTCGACACCTGCAACCACAATTAGTTGAGTACAGTTAGGTGAGTACATACATTCTCTCTCTCTCTCTCTCTCTCTCTCTCTCTCTCTCTCTCTCTCTCTCTCTCTCTCTCTCTCTCTCTCTGTCTATCTACCTATCTATCCATTTATCTGTTTCTGTCTCTCTGCGTCTCTTCCATCTCTGTTTGAAAATCAATTAGTATCAATAATACGAATAAATATCCCAAAGGGAAATTTTGCATGAATTACTCTTACCTAAACTAGGATAATTGATATCTACCATCCTATATATGAGTTCTCTCCATGTTTTGCTATTCCCTTCATATTTCCATCCATCTCTTCCACTTGCATCCATTTAATCACTTCCTCACAGTTCTCATCATTGCGTGTCCCAACCTCAGTCTCATGATAAGATTTATAATAAAAAAAAAAGACATCTGTAGGAAAATCTTTTAAATTTTCACAATCTTTAAAAACATTCTTATTCATCCTATATATACGCTGTTATCCACTTCCACCTTCATCTTCATGTTTCTCTGCACATCCACGTTCCACTCACATCATAATATCTCAGATGATCCTCCTGTGAGAGGCTGTCTTCTACCATCATTTCCTAATTATGTTCTAATTGGTGTTTAAAGGAAGGAAGAGAGATTACATTTAAATAATGTATGAATGATCTTTTTAGAATGATATTAGTAGATTCAAAACAAAATAAAAAAATTTTTTTTCTTTCAGAAGGAATCTGTTTTGCTTCATCCAGTGAGGAAATGTTATTGTGATTACTGTAAAATATATGAAATGAAAACCTTCAAACATTTCCATTTTTTTTATCCTTATAAATATACTTATATTTTTAATAGGTATTTTATGATGCATAAAGGCCTTACAAATGGTTGCACCTTTTAAAGATTTTACCTTTATTAAGAAATTACTCTATAGAGACCTAATAAAAGTTTATCTGCATGAAGGTTATACCCTAGAGAGTTACTTTGTAATTATCAAGGGTATTATGATTTGTATTTTGCTAAATTACTGGGACCCTATAAATTTAATTAGTATTTATAAAATTAATGGGTCTTAAAAATACAATTTTTTTTTGCCATAAACTAAGTAACAGCGGGCAACTAAGATCCTACGTCTGCAAGGGAAGGTAAGGTCATGTGTCCCAGGTAACACTTCACTTCCCATGCTTGTGATTACCACACAACCGATCAGATATTTTGTTGTGATAATAAGTGCAATGTGTTTCACATGAATGCAGTAGGTATAAAGAGTTATGAATCGAGTTTTATTTGGGAATTAAATATCCCAATAATGATATATATATAGATGTAAAGAAGCTGTGTATAATCTAAACAGATGCAGAGCTGAGGATCATCTCCCTCTGTGAATTGTGGTTGAACTAAAATCTTTGTTTAATTAAAGGGGGCTGAAAATCTTCTATTTAGCAACCATAATAACCCAGTTTAGTAATGGAGGACCATTGGAAGAGAATCTTTCTTCA
>NC_091293.1:54561543-54581543 GCF_038502225.1 Cherax quadricarinatus
CCCATGATAATGCTCAACCACACTTCCTCCAACATATCTCAAGACAGAATGATCAAATTATGATACCCAAATTCATTTATTATATCACCCAAAGATGGCGAATTGAATATGCAAATAGCAGAAACGATTGAAGAAAACATTGTCATAAAAAAGACAAAACTAATACAAACTATAAGAAAATAAATATTCGCAGTAGTTTTTCAGCAATTTGTAAGGAATGAAGAAATAAAGGAGGTCAGAAAGCAAGGTGTCCCAAGAAACTGAGCGTAACCAGAAAGTAAATAGCAGATACATTAACGACTAATAGACATATGGTATTAGTAGTTGTTCATTATAGCGTTCAAGAAGACAGCAGAATTTCGAGACAGATGTACAAGCGCATAGCTGAGGTATTATATATGGCACCTAGGAAATAACCGGGTAACACTGGAAATCACATACAAGACCAAACTTAGCTAATCTGATGGAAGTGGTGAGGGAGAATTTCATGCAGTGTCAATGGCACGGTACGAAAAACGGTAGAGAACGAGCTAGAAAGATTGGATTAGATTTCAGTTTAAATGTCTTAAAGAAGAGGGAAATCATTTATGTGAAAAAGGGTTCTAGTGATAATGCAATGCTGGAAAGGCATACAGGAGGAGAAGGAAGAGCACAACCTAACTGAAAGATAAGTAATTAAGCCGTAATGAGAACCTTCCTGAATTCAGTACAGTAGTACAGTAGAAAGCGAAATGGTAGGAACGATAATAATTGAGTTTATGGAGCATTTTTTTTTTTTTAGAAAGTGCTGATGAGGGGTGGATAGAGGAAAAGACAGACCATGTTTTATATTTAAAATTGCTGAGGAAATAATAGAGTGGTAAAGAACCAATACTCAAGAGTGAAAAGAGGAGAAACAATTTCAAAATGACTTAGTATTAAAGTCCACGTCAGTACCCAAACAGCCACACATGTACACAAGAAGGATAATGACTTTAAAGGATAAAGTGTTGAGAAGCAAGGGAAGAGCTCACTGGGAATGAAAAGATGGACTGTTGATTCAGCGGTGGCACCGGAAGACTAGCAATGCGATGGAAACCAACAGAAAAGAGGAGAAGAAATTTCTGTGTCAACTTCATACATCATAAGAACTGGAAACTGAAAATGTAACACCACGGGTTCTGAAAGAAGAAGCAGAGGAACGCTGCAAATCATTAACAAATAGAGGGTGAAAAAACAGCTAACGATATTCACAATATTCAAGGAAGACAATGTAAAAGTAGAGTCGAAGTACAGAGGTGTTTCATTAACATTCCTAGTATACAAAGTAATGGAGAAATTATTCATATGCAGAATGGTGGAAAAAATTTTACACAAATAGCTTTCCAGGACTGGATAAAAAATTTGAAATCTGTCATTTAAATCATGCAGTAAGTACTAAAATGTTCGGTAACTTATATAACAACAAAACTAAATATATATATACATCTTACTAAATATTTGCATATCTAACAGCTGGTGGTGTATCACACAAGGTCTGCCAAGTGCCGACCTTGTGTTATGTCATCAGCAGCTGTCTGTTGAAGCCGTACCTTCTAGTTTACAGGAGAGTCACTACACCCTCGTCAATATGCTCCGGTGATGAATATAGAGAGCAATAACTCTTCTAATGAATGGAAAGGTTTACATTCATCAGACTATATCTGCCAGTGCAGTATTTAACAGGAAGACGTAGATCTGATGTATATAGTTATTCTGAACTCTGTATACGCAAATATCCTGCAGAGGTGTTCAAAGTCTTCCAGTTACCTGGTTACCTGGAGGTTATTCCGGGGATCAACGCCCCCGCGGCCCGGTCAATGACCAGGCCTCCCGATGGATCAGGGCCTGATCAACTAGGCTGTTACTGCTGGCCGCCCGCAGTCCGACGTACGAGCCAGAGCCCGGCTGATCCGGCACTGACTTTAGGTATCTGTCCAGCTCTCTCTTGAAGGCAGCCAGGGGTTTATTGGCAATTCCCCTAATGCTTGATGGGAGGCTGTTGAACAGTTTTGGGCCCCGGACACTTATGGTGTTTTCTCTTAGTGTACCAATGGCGCCCCTACTTTTTATTGGCGGCATTTTGCATCGCCTGCCCAGTCTTTTACTTTCGTAGGGAGTGGTTTCTGTGTGCAGATTTGGGACCATTCCTTCCAAGATTTTCCAAGTGTAGATTATGATATATCTCTCCCTCCTGCGTTCCAACGAGTACAAGTCAAGTGCTTCCAAGCGTTCCCAGTAGTTAAGGTGCTTGACAGAACTTATACGTGCAGTAAAGGATCTCTGTACACTCTCTAGATCTGCGATTTCACCTGCTTTGTATGGAGATGTTAATGTACAGCAGTATTCCAGCCTAGAGAGAACAAGTGATTTGAAAAGGATCATCATGGGCTTGGCATCTCTCGTTTTGAAAGTTCTCATTATCCATCCTATCATTTTCTTTGCACGTGCGATCGTGGCACTGTTGTGATCCTTGAAAGTGAGATCCTCAGACATTACTACTCCCAGGTCCCTTACATTATTTTTCCGCTCTATTGTATGGCCGGAGTCAGTAGTATACTCTGTTCTAGTTATTATCTCCTCCAGTTTTCCATAACGGAGTAGTTGGAATTTGTCCTCATTGAACATCATATTGTTTACCGTTGCCCACTGGAAAACTTTGTTTACATCTTCTTGGAGGTTAACCGCGTCCTCAGCAGATGACAGCCTCATGCAGATCCTAGTATCATCCGCAAAGGATGATACGGTGCTGTGGTGTATATCTCTGTTTATGTCTGATATGAGGATAAGGAATAAGATGGGGGCGAGTACTGTGCCTTGTGGAACAGAGCTCTTCACTATGGCAGCCTCCGATTTAACTCTGTTGACCACTACTCTTTGTGTTCGATTTGTTAGGAAGTTGAAGATCCATCTCCCCACTTTCCCAGTTATTCCTTTAGCACGTATTTTATGGGCTATTACGCCATGATCGCATTTGTCAAATGCTTTTGCAAAGTCTGTGTATATTACATCTGCATTCTGATTTTCTTCCAGTGCATCCAAGGCCATGTCATAGTGATCTAGTAGTTGTGAGAAGCAGGAGCGACCTGCCCTGAACCCATGTTGCCCTGGATTGTGCAGATTTTGGGAATCCAGGTGATTTGCAATCCTGCTTCTTAGCACTCTTTCAAAGATTTTTATGATGTGGGACGTCAGAGCTATTGGTCTATAGTTCTTAGCTAATGCTTTGCTGCCACCTTTATGGAGCGGGGCTATATCCGTTGTTTTAAATGACTGTGGAATTTCACCCATGTCCAAGCTCCTCCTCCATAGTGTACTTAGGGCACGCGAGAGGGGTTTCTTGCAGTCATAATTTTCGAGGGAGTGAAATTGATTAGAAGAACATCACGGTAGAAGCACAAGCAACGTTCTGGATGAAGTGAACATTATAGTAGTCGTTTTTACAACCTCCTCCATGGGACCTCCTCCATGGGACCTCCTCCATGGGACCTCCTCCATGGGACCTCCTCCATGGGACCTCCTCCATGGGACCTCCTCCATGGGACCTCCTCCATGGGACCTCCTCCATGGGACCTCTTCCATGGGGCCTCCTCCATGGGACCTCCTCCATGGGACCTCCTCCATGGGACCTCCTCCATGGGACCTCCTTCATGGGACCTCCTCCATGGGACCTCCTTCATGGGACCTCCTCCATGGGACCTCCATGGGACCTCCTCCATGGGACCTCCTCCGTGGGACCTCCTCCATGGGATCTCCTCCATGGGACCTCCTCCATGGGACCTTCTTCATGGGACCTCCTCCATGGGACCTCCTCCATGGGACCTCCTCCATGGGATCTCCTACATGGGACCTCCTCCATGGGACCTCCTCCATGGGACCTCCTCCATGGGACTTCCTCCATGGGATCTCCTCCATGGGACCTCCTCCATGGGACCTCCTCCATGGGACCTCCTCCATGGGACTTCCTCCATGGGACCTCCTTCACGGGACCTCCTCCATGGGATCTCCTTCATGGAACCTCCTTCATGGGACCTCCTCCATGGGACCTCCTCCATGGGACCTCGTCCACGGGACCTCCTCCATGGGACCTCCTTCATGGGACCTCCTCCATGGGACCTCCTTCATGGGACCTTCTCCATGGGACCTCCATGGGACCTCCTCCATGGGATCTCCTCCATGGGACCTCCTCCATGGGACCTTCTTCATGGGACCTCCTCCAAGGGACCTCCTCCATAGGACCTCCTCCATGGGATCTCCTCCATGGGACCTAGTCCATGGGACCTCCTCTATGGGACCTCCTCCATGGGATCTCCTCCATGGGATCTCCTTCATGGGACCTCCTCCATGGGACTTCCTCCATGGGACCTCCTCCATGGGACCTCCTTCATGGGACCTCCTCCATGGGATCTCCTCCATGGGATCTCCTCCATGGGACCTCCTCCATGGGATCTCCTTCGTGGGACCTCCTCCATGGGACCTCCTCCATGGGACCTCTTCTATGGGATCTCCTCCATGGGATCTCCATCATGGGACCTCCTCCATGGGACCTCCTCCATGGGACCTCCTCCATGGGACCTCCTTCATGGGACCTCCTCCATGGGATCTCCTCCATGGGATCTCCTCCATGGGACCTCCTCCATGGGACCTCCTTCATGGGACCTCCTCCATGGGAACCCCTCCATGGGATCTCCTCCATGGGACCTCCTCCATGGGACCTCCTCCATGGGTCCTCCTCCATGGGACCTCCTCCATGGGACCTCCTCCATGGGATCTCCTTCATGGGACCTCCTCCATGGGACCTCCTCCATGGGACCTCCTTCATGGGACCTCCTCCATGGGATCTCCTCCATGGGATCTCCTCCATGGGACCTCCTCCATGGGACCTCCTCCATGGGACCTCCTCCATGGGATCTCCGTCATGGGACCTCCTCCATGGGATCTCCTCCATGGGACCTCCTCTATGGGATCTCCTCCATGGGATCTCCTTCATGGGACCTCCTCCATGGGACCTCCTCCATGGGACCTCCTCCATGGGACCTCCTTCATGGGACCTCCTCCATGGGATCTCCTCCATGGGATCTCCTCCATGGGACCTCCTCCATGGGACCTCCTTCATGGGACCTCCTCCATGGGAACCCCTCCATGGGATCTCCTCCATGGGACCTCCTCCATGGGACCTCCTCCATGGGACCTCCTCCATGGGACCTCCTCCATGGGACCTCCTCCATGGGATCTCCTTCATGGGACCTCCTCCATGGGACCTCCTCCATGGGACCTCCTCCGAGGGACCTCCTCCATGGGATCTCCTTCATGGGACCTCCTCCATGGGACCTCCTCCATGGGACCTCCTCCATTGGATCTCCTTCATGGGACCTCCTCCATGGGACCTCCTCCATGGGGCCTCCTCCATTGGACCTCCTCCATGGGACCTTTTTCATGGGACCTCATCCATGGGACCTCCTCCATGGGACCTCCTCCGAGGGACCTCCTCCATGGGATCTCCTTCATGGGACCTCCTCCATGGGACCTCCTCCATGGGATCTCCTTCATGGGACCTCCTCCATGGGACTTCCTCCATGGGACCTCCTCCATGGGACCTCCTTCATGGGACCTCCTCCATGGGATCTCCTCCATGGGATGTCCTCCATGGGACCTCCTCCATGGGATCTCCTTCATGGAACCTCCTCCATGGGACCTCCTCCATGGGACCTCCTCTATGGGATCTCCTCCATGGGATCTCCTTCATGGGACCTCCTCCATGGGACCTCCTCCGAGGGACCTCCTCCATGGGATCTCCTTCATGGGACCTCCTCCATGGGACCTCCTCCATGGGACCTCCTCCATTGGATCTCCTTCATGGGACCTCCTCCATGGGACCTCCTCCATGGGATCTCCTTCATGGGACCTCCTCCATGGGACCTCCTCCATGGGACCTCCTCCATGGGATCTCCTCCATGGGACCTCCTCCATGGGACCTCCTCCATGGGACCTCCTCCATGGGATCTCCTCCATGGGATCTCCTTCATGGGACCTCCTCCATGGGACCTCCTCCATGGGACCTCCTCCATGGGACCTCCTTCATGGGACCTCCTCCATGGGATCTCCTCCATGGGATCTCCTCCATGGGACCTCCTCCATGGGACCTCCTCCATGGGACCTCCTCCATGGGATCTCCTTCATGGGACCTCCTCCATGGGACCTCCTCCATGGGACCTCCTCCATGGGATCTCCTCCATGGGATCTCCTTCATGGGACCTCCTCCATGGGACCTCCTCCATGGGACCTCCTCCATGGGACCTCCTTCATGGGACCTCCTCCATGGGATCTCCTCCATGGGATCTCCTCCATGGGACCTCCTCCATGGGACCTCCTCGATGGGAACTCCTCCATGGGATCTCCTCCACGGGACCTCCTCCATGGGACCTCCTCCATGGGACCTCCTCCATGGGACCTCCTCCATGGGACCTCCTCCATGGGATCTCCTTCATGGGACGTCCTCCATGGGACCTCCTCCATGGGACCTCCTCCGTGGGACCTCCTCCATGGGATCTCCTTCATGGGACCTCCTCCATGGGACCTCCTCCATGGGACCTCCTCCATTGGATCTCCTTCATGGGACCTCCTCCATGGGACCTCCTCCATGGGGCCTCCTCCATGGGACCTCCTCTATGGGACCTTTTTCCTGGGACCTCCTCCATGGGACCTCCTCCATGGGACCTTCTCCATGGGACCTCCTCCATGGGACCTCCTTCATGGGACCTCCTTTATGGGACCTCCTCCATGGGACCTCCTCCATGGGACCTCCTTCATGGGACCTCCTCCATGGGACCTCCTCCAAGGGACCTCCTCCCTGGGATCTCCTCCATGGGACCTCCTCCGTATGAACTTCTTCATGGGTCCTCCTCCATATGACCTCCCCCATGGAACCTCCTCCATGGAACCTCCTCCATGGGACCTCCTCCATGGGACCTCCTCCATGGGATATTTTCAATGGGAACTCCACATAATTTCCTCCATGGGACCTCCTCCACATGACCTCCTCCATATGATATCCTCCACATGACCTCCATGAGACCTTCACCATGGGACCTCCTTCACATGACCTTGTCCATGGGATCTCCTCTAAGGGACCTCCACATGACCTCCTTAATGGGACCTCCTCCAAATGAAATCCTCAATGGGAGTTTCTCCACATGACCTCCTCCATGGGACCTCCTCCATATGACCTTATTCATGTGACATCCTCCACATAACCTTCAAGAGACCTCCTCCATGGGACCTCCTCCAAATGACCTCCATGGGACATTCTCCAAATAACCTCCATGGGACCTCCTCCATGGAACCTCTTCCACATGACCTCCTCTATGGGACCACCTCCTCATGAATTCCTCCACATGGGACCTCCTCCACATGATCTCATCCATGCGACCTCCTCCATGGGAATTCCTCCATAAGACCTCCACATGACCTCTTCCTGAGGCCTCCTCCACATGACCTCCTCCACTGGACCTCCTCCATGGGACCTCCTCCACATGACTTCCTCCATGTGACCTTTACAGGACCTCCTCCATGTTACCTCCTCCATGGGACCTTCTCCATGTTACCTCCTCCATGGGACCTCCGCCACATGACTTCCTCCATGGGATCTCCATTGAATCTTGTTCAGTCTTCCATAGCTACAGTAACTCCACAACAGTACCTCCTCCACAGGACCTTATTCTCTGGATGTTGAATCGAGAACATCCACATGATCTCTTCTAATGGAAGTTCTTTACAATACCTCCGAAGGACCTTCTGAGGATGTTACCTCGAAGACATGATGTCCTCCTTCACAGACTGTCGACAGAACCTCCCAAAGACCTCCCTAAAGATCCTCTACTAAGGTGACAGGACCAAGACAATGAGACGGCAGACGGAAGAGACAAGAGAAGGATAAGAAAAAGGTGGAGAGGAAGTAGACGAAGGAAGGCGAGACAAGTTAAATCTAAGGAAAAAGGACAAGGGGAGTTGATAAGGTGGCACTGAGGAGGGTGGACAGGTTAAAGACAAGGAAAACAGGGTGATAGGAGGAAGACAGGAAAAAGGGGGACTGGTGAAAGGCACGGGCGCAGGGGGACAGCAGGAAATAAAGGGAAGGAAGGACTGGAAGAAGACACAGGGAAGAGGGACTTAAGACACGTTAGAGGGGGGGGATAGGAGGAAGACACAGGAAAGGGGTATAGGAGGAAGACAAGGTAGAGGGGGAACCCTGGAGAAAGACAAGGAGAGTGGGGGACAGGAGGAAGATCAGCGATTCCAATTGCTTCTTGATCTAGGGTTAGAACCGGCTTTGGCTTGATCCTCTTCAGAGTGTTGGGAGCATCTTCGCCCCTCTCGCCCCCCTGTCACCTCCCCTCACCCGCTCCCACCTGCCTACTGCCCACCCCTCCCCTCCACTCATCCTTTCCTTCTTACTCCCGCATCCTCTCCTCCGTCCCCTCACCCTCTCCCTTCCCTACCTCTTCCTTCCCTCCCTGTCTCTTCCCTCCCCACCTCCCTCTCACTCCACCGCCACACTGCTAATTGGACCCCACTAGCCAGGAATTTAGCTCTGGTTCCTCGGCTTAATTCTCCGCTTTAGTTTTGTTTTTGGGAGAGCTGAGTGGAATAGATGATCAGCTTTGGTTAGATTTACTAGTATATCTTAAACAGGTGTGGCTTATCGTTCTTTTAACAACTAATGCGAGTGCCTGAGGTTTTGAATTTAATGCGAGGAGAGTCAAATAAAGAAAAAACTGTTTTCAGAAAGGAGAAGATAAAGAAACTCAACGCATTGCTTTCTCTTGATTTTGTTTTCTGGAAAAAAAAAGTTTTTACCTGTTCTCTTTCTCATTCTCTCTCTCTCTCTCTCTCTCTCTCTCTCTCTCTCTCTCTCTCTCTCTCTCTCTCTCTCTCTCTCTCTCTGTCTCTCTCTCTCTCTCTCTCTGTCTCTGTCTCTCTCTCTCTCTCTCTCTCTCTCTCTCTCTCTCTCTCTCTCTCTCTCTCTCTCTCTCTCTCTCTCTCTCTCTCTCTCTCTCAATCTCTCTCTCTCTCAAGCACATACACCCTTCCTCTTCCCCTATTTCCCTCTCTCTCCTGATCAAGTCAATTCACTTAGGGTTGCATGACGAATGAAGTTAAAGCCAGCGTATAGCTGGAGCAGGTCCGCCGGGGCCTTCCACTGATCGCTAAACGAATATTAGTCCCTCCTAAAAATTCTTCTCTTAACCATGTGGAAAAACGATTTCTTCTTTACCTTGTCATCTTGAGTCTTGCTTCTTGAGATGATCTCCTTTATATTTCTTCTCTTAACTCCTAGGTGTATTTGTACCTTGACTAATTTGCTTTGTCTTTTCTTGAGGAATTAAATTTAAGGAATTGCATTAGTAATGTCATATTTCTGATTAATTCCTCACCGAGTTGCAGCCTCCTAGCACTTACTTTGGACATCCTGTTAATGATGCCTACTCTTGGAGTTCCATCCTTGGCAAGCCTTGACACCGAGTGTCCCGACACCAGTCGTATTCTTCTCATCGATACGGGAAGCCTTATACGTACATTGCTAATACAATTAACAAAATTTCGCCAATCACAGGGACACACTATACAAATGAACATCCTTCAGGGACGAAGACATATAAAGACAAACACATAATGGGGTCTCTTAAATACTAACTATGCGAGTATCAATATCTGAAGTCGAGGTTCAAAACGTAAGAGCTTCTGAGTAAGACTGTCAGCGTGACTGAGTCAGATTGAGATGGAAAGTTCAGGTAAGATCCCAAATGGGATGAGCGGGGAAGACGAGACAGACGAAGAATAGTGCTGGAGAGGAGTGTTCTTAGCCGTAGAAACAGAGCCAGGGCTTAACCCAGCAGCGAAGGCGATCGTGGGACAGATATTGAGAAGAGAAATTCAGGCTCTTCTGTTGGGACTCCGGTGGGGTGAGCGGGGAGGAAGGGACATGCGACGTTTAGCGCTAGAGAGGAGTGTGGAACTGGGCCCTGTCTTAACCCAAAATCTAAGCCGAACGTGAGTCAGAGAATGGTACCTGTCATAGAAGGTACCTCTCGGGGAATCCAAGGTTATTTGTAAATAGGGTTAGGAGCAGGATCATGCAAGGAGTAGAAAAGGTTGTGTTGGTTTGTGGGTCTGCGAATGTCTTCGTCAAGGAGAGAGGTCCAGTAGTCATGTCGTGTCTCAACGTGAGACATCACTATATCTCATGTCTAGGCTTATAATAAGACTCTTCCTCTACCCTGACCAACCTGGGCCAGTCATATGCTGCTTCGACCGCCTAATTCACCTTCTAATAACGAAAAGAAAAACATATTCCACCTGAAAGTAATACCCTTCCTCTATAAAGGTAATTTTTCGTGCTAAGGACTATAATGGTAACTATCTTTCAGGTTATATTCTATGTGATATCAATTTCTCTTTATTACTGGCCATACCTGTTTCTTTTCTTTACTTTGAACAACTTGAGAGATTTTATAGTTACTCGGGACAAGCGCAGGGGTTAAGAAGATTTACAATAAATACATCTTGGGTATTGTTGAAGTACATGTTAATTAGGCTATAAAAATTTTCGATTATGGACGATTCTGCCAGGGTAAAAAAAAAAAAAAAGGTCATTTAACAAAGTATCGCCAGCTGTACAAAATGTCTACCTTTCCTTCCCTCCTTCACCCCCCTCTCTCCCGTTCCTTCCAAAAGCTCAATTAACATTCTTCCTCCCCCCCCAAACACGTTCATTTCGTGTGTGATACAGGCCATCCTCAGAGAAAGTAATCTTCATATATAAATAACTCCGGCTCTGCTGGAACTATCACGTTGCCGTACCTATTGAATCCAGACTGTGATGTTTGACGATGTTCTTTTTACCTATATAATTTTTACAAATATCATTACATCAAGTATAACACATAACCTGTGTGAAGGAAAATGACAGCGAAACGTAACTTGTTTTCATTCCCACAATGTCACCATCTCTGTCCCTTCGAAAAGAGCATCTTTCCTCCAACACCCGCAGTGCTCTCCTCATTCTCTTCCGCGGGTTCCTTTCACGATGGTCGCATGACCATCTATTCTAGCACTGAGTTCATAAATCGGATCCTAAGATGAGCTAACCCCGCATAATGGGCAGCGGTAAAATGGGGTTTCCAAGTCAGGGGGAAGTCTTGAAGCCCATCAGTGGAGGCGCAGAAGGTGGGGCGAGGGGTGGTCCGTTGTGGGAGGTGGTAATGCAGTGTCCATTCCCCAATTCTCTCTCTCTCTCTCTCTCTCTCTCTCTCTCTCTCTCTCTCTCTCTCTCTCTCTCTCTTATGGCGGTGAAAAGACACCGTCCACCACTCGGCTGTGATTTGTGTTCAGTATGAAAGAGCCTTCATCTACATACTCCGGATTTATGACTTTTGTTGTGGCTGCTTCTCTCTCTCTCTTTCTATCTCACCCTCTCTCTCTATCTCTCTCTCTCTCTCTCTCTCTCTCTCTCTCTCTCTCTCTCTCTCTCTCTCTCTCTCTCTCTCTCTCTCTCTCTCTCTCTCTCTCTTTCTCACTCTCTCTTTCTCTCTTATGGCAGCAGAAAAATCCTCTCAACACAAAGAAACTAGCACTGATATCTACGATATACGAACCCAAGCTGTGTAGACCACCAAAAGCCTGGAACAACGCCCCTGAGAATGAAAGTACAAATGACAAAGGGATAATATAAGCAACATCTACACTATACACTATACAAGAACTGCAAAGACATCAAATTCACTATCAGAGAAGCCGATCAACACTAGAGGTGCAAACCATACCACGGGTGGGGATAGAACCCGCGATCAGAGAGTCAAAATTCCAGACCTTCGCGTTAGCCACTGGACCAGCTAGCCACAATAAGATTCGTCCAACTAGGTATATTTCTACACCATAGGAAGGTTAGCATAGGCACCGCTGTGACCACAAATGCAAGTTTTTACAGACTAACCTTCCTATGGTGTAGAAATATACCTAGATGGACGAATCTTATTGTGGCTAGCTGGTCCTGTGGCTAACGCGACGGTCTGGAGTTTTGAGACTCTATGATCGCGGGTTCTAACCCCGCCCGTGGTATGGTTTGTTTGCAATCGTGTCATTATGATTTCGTGAGTCATGCTAGAGGTGCAAGTTTAGAATCTGCTTGAACTGCCACTTTGAATATCATCACACAAAATTCTGACAGTTTAGTGATTTTATAAATTCTTTTCAAACTCATCCTGTCCAAATCGTGTACAGCCATTACTTAAATAACATAGCGGCACAATACCGTGATTGGAACAATACACAAATAACCTGCACATAGGAAAGAGGAGCTTACGACGATATTTCTGTCCAACTTAGACCATTTACAAAATCGGACCGAAAAGTCATAAGCTCCTCTCTTCTATATGCGTGTTGTTTGTGTCATTACTTAACTCCAACATTACCAGCAGTTCTCGTCCTGTGACCTGCTATGTAATGCGTAAACTTCGGTTCTCTCCACAGGATTAATATATCAAAATCTTGATGAAAGAAACGTGCCCTAACACCGGAAATACTATCATCGTGGTGGCGATGTTTCTATTTAGAACCACTTTCTTGTTTGTAAAGGTACATGAACATGTTTATTTTAAAAAAATGGATCACATAGCATCCGTAAATGATTTTATAAAATAAGCTTTTAAATACATGTTATGATTTTTTTATATTAGATTCAAAGGAAACGATAAACCTATAGGGATCATATAGCGCTCAGAGAATGGGAGACAATCATGCTTGAGGAAAAGAAAGAGAGGATAGCTCTGATTCGTTGGATCAAGAGCCTTTCACCCGCATCAATACCCTCCTAAAAGGATCATCAAAATAATAATAATAATGAATATAATAAATACAAAATATATTTCAGCTTCCACATGAGGATTTTGTTGAGTCGATCTAAATTCTTACTAATTTTGACACTGGTTAATTAGAGATTACTCTCACATGTGACTTTTATCATGGAAAACAATGGCTGCTTTATTCTCCCCTCAAGAAAGTACATGTTAATCTTAATGAAAACTCTCTTATCTGTTTAATGAATGAATATGTAGAGTTTTCTTTTACTATTACTGAAATTCACATTGAATAGAAATCCATAGTCACATTACATTAATTTCTTCAGACGATACACTGACTCAGTCTTCTGGACCAAGAAAAAGATACAGAATAATTCTTAAGACTTTGTTATCCAGATTATGCTCATACAACTACGGTTAAGCAGAGCTCATAAAAACTACCTTGAAACAGATTTCAACAAAGCAAACAAAAACAACTGTGCTACAAAATTAGGCCAGCCATTCCATTAGGGAAAGTAAATAAAAACAGAAAAGACAACCGATTTCTCATTTTCCTACAAAAAAAAAAAAAAAAAACTAAGACTTGAGGCAAAAAGGAGCACACCAGTATTATGCAGCAACTGGTGTTTAGTGCTAAAAGAAGAAACTGAAAGGATACTTTGAAGTCGGTCAGGAAGACAGTCAAGAAAGTTTAGCTCTATTCCAATATAATATTAATTCAAAACAATGTACAATGGAATGGCGCGACGCTAATTGCGGGTATGTGTATGTATATACCTGGAGGTTACCTGGAGGTTATTCCGGGGATCAACGCCCCCGCGGCCCGGTCCATCACCAGACCTCCCGATGGATCAGGGCCTGATCAACTAGGCTGTCACTGCTGGCCGCACGCAGTCCAACGTACGAGCCACAGCCCGGCTGATCCGGCACTGACTTTAGGTATCTGTCCAGCTCTCTCTTGAAGGCAGCCAGGGGTTTATTGGCAATCCCCCTAATGCTTGATGGGAGGCTGTTGAACAGTTTTGGGCCCCGGACATTTATGGTGTTTTCCCTTAGTGTACCAATGGGGCATTTTGCATAGCCTGCCCAGTCTTTTATTTTAGTAGGGAGTGATTTCTGTGTGCAGATTTGGGACCATTCCTTCCAATATTTTCCAAGTGTAGATTATGATATATCTCTCCCTCCTGCGTTCCAACGAGTACAAGTCAAGTGCTTCCAAGCGTTCCCAGTAGTTAAGGTGCTTGAAAGAACTTATACGTGCAGAAAAGGATCTCTGTACACTCTCTAGATCTGCGATTTCACCTGCTTTGAATGGAGATGTTAATGTACAGCAGTATTCCAGCCTAGAGAGAACAAGTGATTTGAAAAGGATCATCATTGGCTTGGCATCTCTCGTTTTGAAAGTTCTCACTATCCATCCTATCATTTTCTTTGCACGTGCGATCGTGGCACTGTTGTGATCCTTGAAAGTGAGATCCTCAGACATTACTACTCCCAGGTCCCTTCCATTATTTTTCCGCTCTATTGTATGGCCGGAGTCAGTAGTATACTCTGTTCTAGTTATTATCTCCTCCAGTTTTCCATAACGGAGTAGTTGGAATTTGTCCTCATTGAACATCATATTGTTTACCGTTGCCCACTGGAAAACTTTGTTTATATCTTCTTGGAGGTTAACCGCGTCTTCAGCAGATGACAGTCTCATGCACAACCTAGTATCATCCGCAAAGGATGATACGGTGCTGTGGTGTATATCTCTGTCTACGTCTGATATGAGGATAAGGAATAAGATGGGGGCGAGTACTGTGCCTTGTGGAACAGAGCTCTTCACTACGGCAGCCTCCGATTTAACTCTGTTGACCACTACTCTTTGTGTTCGATTTGTTAGGAAGTTGAAGATCCATCTCCCCACTTTCCCAGTTATTCCTTTAGCACGTATTTTATGGGCTATTACGCCATGATCGCATTTGTCAAATGCTTTTGCAAAGTCTGTGTATATTACATCTCCATTCTGATTTTCTTCCAGTGCATCCAAGGCCATGTCATAGTGATCCAGTAGTTGTGAGAGGCAGGAGCGACCTGCCCTGAACCCATTTTGCGCTGGATTGTGCAGATTTTGGGAATCCAGGTGATTTGCAATCCTGCTTCTTAGCACTCTTTCAAAGATTTTTATGATGTGGGACGTCAGAGCTATTGGTCTATAGTTCTTAGCTAATGCTTTGCTGCCACCTTCATGGAGTGGGGCTATATCCGTTGTTTTAAGTGGCTGTGGAATTTCACCCATGTCCAAGCTCCTCCTCCATAGTGTACTTAGGGCACGCGAGAGGGGTTTCTTGCAGTTCTTAATGAAAACAGAGTTCCACGAGTCTGGGCCCTGGGCTGAGTGCATAAGCATGTTGTCAATGGTTTTTTCGAAATCTATCAGAGTTAGGAAAATCTGGCATACATTTATGGAGTTTTGAGGCTCATTCATGAAGAAATCATTTGGGTCGTCGAACCTCAGACCGATTAGTGGTTCACTAAACACAGAGTCATATATATATATATGCAAGGAATTCGCGAGAGCAGGCGAAATATACACAAACACTGATCTCTGGCTGAAGGAGACTCGAACCTACGAACCTTAGGACAAGCTACGCAGTGCTTTACCAATCTACCCACACTGGACAATACCTTGGCGTGTAGCTTGTGCTGCACGTTTGATCCAAGGCAGCCAGCTTTCAGGGAGAAGGCTTACAGCTTTTCATCTCATCCCCTGCATGAATCAGCCTTATTAGAGATTTGAACAATGGATTTATGAAGGATGAGGTTAATCATTGAATTGATTAAGGAAAAAAGGTGAGTGGTGCATTGAGGTATATGTGGAGGCAAAAAATGTTATCTATGGGCTCTGGTGGCCTGGTGGTTAACGCTCTCGCTTCACACGGTGAGGGCCTGGGTTCGATTCCCAGCCAGAGTAGAAACATTGGACGTGTTTCTTTCCAACTGTTGTCTATGTTCCCCATCAGTAAAATGGGTACCTGGGTGTTAGTCGACTGGTGTGGGTCGCATCCTGGGACACTGACCTAAGGAGGCCTGGTCACAGACCGGGCCGCGGGGGCGTTGACCCCCGGAACTCTCTCCAGGTAAACTCCAGGTATGGAGGCAAAGAAGGGAATGTATGAAAGTATAGTAGTACCAACACTCTTATATTGGTGTGAAGCTTGGGTGGTAAATGCAGCAGCGAGGAGACGGTTGGAGGCAGTGGAGATGTCCTGTTTAAGAGCAATGTGTGGTGTAAATATTATGCAGAAAATTCGGAGTGTGGAAATTAAGAGGTGTGGCGTTAATAAAAGTATTAGTCAGAGGGCTGAAGAGGGGTTGCTGAGGTGGTTTGGTCATTTAGAGAGAATGGATCAAAGCAGAATGACATGGAGAGTGTATAAATCTGTAGGGGAAGGAAGGCGGGGTAGGGGGTCGTCCTTTGAAAAGGTTGGAGGGAGGGGGTAGAGGAGGTGTTGTGGGCAAGGGGTTTGGACTTCCAGCAAGCGTGCGTGAGCGTGTTAGATAGGAGTGAATGGAGACAAATGGTATTTGGGACCTGACGATCTGTTGGAGTGTGAGCAGGGTAATATTTAGTGAAGGGATTCAGGGAAACCGGTTATTTTATATAACCGGACTTGAGTCCTGGAAACGGGAAGTACAATGCCTGCACTTTAAAGGAGGGGTTTGGGATATTAGCAGTTTGGAGAGATATATTGTGTATTTTTATACGTATATTCTTCTAAACTGTTGTGTTCTGGGCACCTCTGTAAAAACAGTGATTATGTGTGAGTGAGGTAAAAGTGTTGAATGATGATGAAAGTATTTTCTTTTTGGAGATTTTCTTTCTCTTTGGGTCACCCTGCCTCGGTGGGAGACGGCCGACTTGTTGAATATATATATATATATATATATATATATATATATATATATATATATATATATATATATATATATATATATATATATATATATATATATATATATATATATAGTAAATAGCCCAATTTAAAAAATGGGAAATGAGTTGTAAATGCAAGAGAGAGAGAGAGAGAGAAAGAGAGAGATTAATGGATGCAACGAGGAGAAATTTCGAGGCGTCAGTGGGTGTCAGGCTTAATAATTCACTTAGTTAAACGAAGCAGTTGAGGGAGACAAGGATTTACTAGAGACCAGCAGCACATGACTGTCTTAATGGTGAGAAATACGCAAGGAGACAAAGAGCAAGACAAAAGGAAATGAGGATAAGGAAATAGGATGACAGGAGCAAGGATACAGGAACATGATAATCAGAACGAAAGGAGATAGAAACAAGGATAGCCTGAGAGGATGACAGGTATACATGGAGACGATAACGAAAGCGAAAGAAGATGGTAAGAAAGATGCAGGGAGATTATAACAAGGACACAGCGTAATAATAACAAGGACACAGGAAGATAATAACAAGGACACAGGAAGATAATAACAAGGACACAGGAAGATAATAATAAGGACACAGGAAGATAATAACAAGGACACAGGAAGATAATAACAAGGACACAGGAAGATAATAACAAGGACACAGGAAGATAATAATAAGGACACAGAGCAATAAGAACAAGGACACATGATAATAATAAGGACACAGGAAGATAATAACAATACCTGGAGTATACCGGGAAAGGGTTTCGGGGATCAACGCCCCCTCGGCCCGGTCTGTAACCAGACCTCTGGTGGATCAGAGCCTGATCAACCAACCTGTTACTGCTGGCCGCACGCAGACCGACGTACGAACCACAGCCCGGCTGATCAGGTACTGGCTTTAGATGCCTGTCCAGCGCCTTCTTGAAGACGTCCAGGGGTCTATTGGTAATCCCCCTTATGTATGCTCGGAAGCAGCTGAATGGTCTTGGGCCCCTGACACTTATTTTGTTGTCTCTTAGCGTACTCGTGGCGCCCCTGCTTGTTATTAGGGGGATGTTGCACCGCCTGTCCAGTCTTTTGCTTTCGATGGGAGTCATTTTCGTGTTCAAATTTGGGACTAGTCCCTCTAGGATTTTCAAAGTGTAAATTATCACATAACTTTCTCACCTACTTTCCAGGGAATGCAAATGAAGGGACTTCAGTCATTCCCAGTAGTTTAAGTGCTTTTTCGCATTTATGTGTGTCGTGATAGTTCTCCGTACATTCTCTAGATCTGCAATTTCGCCTTCCTTGAAAGGGGTCGTTAGTGTACAGTTATATTCAGACCTAGAGAGAACAAACGATTTGAAGAGAACAAAGGTAATAAAAAAAAAAAGTTCGAAATTTGCTGGAGAACTGATGATACCCCGGGGGGGGGGTGAGAATTTTGCGATGTCAGCGATATTTATGCATCGGCGATTTTGCACAATTTGAGTCCTATTTTAGGTCAATTACATTGTTCCAGTAGATCAAATTCTTAGCTATTTCACTAGTAAGTCTTCTAATTTATCGAACGAGCAAAAGAAACCACCCAATCAACTACTTCCACTACCCACTGAAGTGTTCAGATATTGGTAATTCGGCCAATTTCACACAAATTTCAAAGTATTCCAATTTCAATATAGGGTCCAGAATAAACAATGCAGAAATTCCTGACATTAAAATAACATTTCCTCTGTTCATTAGTTACATTCTCAGCCTTACACATGAATTCCATTTTGATTTGTTTTTCACACAAATTTTTATTTACACATACACACACACAAAAAAAAACCCACAGATTTACTGTTATGCGGAATTGTAATAACTGTATAAATAACATCAGCGCATTCGTGAATGCATATTAGACCTCCCAGTTGGACGTGTATCGGGTGAATGACAAGATTTGTTTACTCTTGAATATCGGCAAAAATCGGACCTTCCCGCTAATCAAAAACATCTCTATATGTGCTCATATGAGCACAGGAAACCGATAATACAACCATAAAAGCCACACAAAAATACACTGCAAAACTACTCTTTTAAGCCAAAAAAACACTCAGTTTTTTCTCATTATGCACTGAGTGCTGCAGGATATTTTTTATATGATATACAATATTAAAGCACAGACACATTCTCTCATAAATAGACTTAAATTTATCGCTCACAGCTTATCTGAGTGAGCTCAGCTCATGACATCATACTATGGCATCGATAGTGACCTCAAACCCGTAATACTACGGCACAGACAAGGAAAGGCTTACAGGACCACAGAGCGATTATTATTATTATTATTATTATTATTATTATTATTATTATTATTATTATTATTATTGTTATTATTATTGTCATCGACATACCTTGTTCACTGAGTTTAACAAGGACACAGGAAGATAATAAGGGTACAACCATGAGACGATAAGACAGGATGGGAAACAAACAATGTATTTAATCATAATTCTTAAAGTGGTAAAGGGGTAAGCCAGCTGAAGGTCTCAGTCAGATGACCGAAAGCTCCAGTGGTGGGTCATCAAATGACTAAGACCAGCATCAGGAAACTGTTATCCTGTTACACAAATAACCCACACATAGAAGAGAGGAGCTTACGACGACGTTTCAGTCCGACTTGGACCATTTACAAAATCGCAGTGCGACTTTGCAAATGGTCCAAGTCGGACCGAAACGTCGTCGTAAGCTCCTCTCTTCTATGTGTGGGTTATTTGTGTATCGTTCCAGTCACGGTATTGTGCCTTTTTTTGTCAGTTGTCCTGTTTCTTGAAGAATCTTACCTAACGTAACGCAACTTCCCAACACAACATCAAGGTCATTAAACAGCACGAATACATTAATTCCTAAGACACATCAAAGGAAACTCAATATTTTTACACATAGTGATACATATTGCTTGGTGAACATACCTTGTGGTATTTATCGGTTTTTAGGTTTAAAGCCTATCGAATACACCATTGTCAATTAGATTATGTCTCCTGTACACCAACAGTCAAAAAAACTTTAGTATCTGTGAAAGGGATCAAAAGTAAATCTTTAATGTATATACTCATAAAGATATATGCCTCTCGGGATATGTAATTTAGATTGTTATATGCAATTCACCGATGATTATATACACAAGTCAATTTAAGTGTGTTACATGAGCACCGCCAAGAATATGCCACTACTGTATAT
>NC_091293.1:54586543-54636543 GCF_038502225.1 Cherax quadricarinatus
GATAGTGGTGTTCGATGTAAGTAGTACCTGACTCCCTCCATCAGAGTCAAGTCATGGACAAGTTCACAAGGGCTTCTTCCACTCAGTTTTTCCACCTCACCTCATTGTTATAACAGTGAATGGCTCTTGACGAGGCGCTGTAAAACACCTAGAGCTAGTTCTTTTCTGCTCAATATTGCTTATTTTGTATTTTGTCTCGTAGCTCTTTTGAGATTATCTTGCATGTGTGTGTGTGCTCACCTAATTCTACTCACCTAATTGTGTCTGCAGGGGTCGATTCATAGCTCCTGGCACCTCTTCTTGACTAGTCGCTCTTCACTGGCGTGTGTGTGTGTGTGTGTGTGTGTGTGTGTGTGTGTGTGTGTGTGTGTGTGTGTGTGTGTGTGTGTGTGTGTGTGTGTGTGTGTGTGTGTTTGTGTGTATGTGTGTGTGTGTGTGTACTCACCTAATTGTGGTTGCAGGGGTCGAGACACAGCTCCTGGCCCCGCCTCTTCACTGATCGCTACTAGGTCCTCTCTCTGCTTCCAGAGCTTTGTCATACCTCGTCTTAAAGCAATGTATGGCTCCTGCCTCCACTACATCACTTGTTAGGCTATTCCACTTCCTGAAGACTCTATGACTGAAGAAATACTTCCTAACATCCCTATGAGTCTTCAGCTTCCAATTGTAACCCCTTGTTTCTGTGTCCCCTCTCTGGAACAACCTGTCTCTGTCTACCTTATCTATTCCACGCAGTATTTTGTATGTCGTTATCATGTCTTCCCTGACCCGCCTGTCCTCCAATGTCGTCAGTCCGATTTCCCTCAACCTTTCTTCGTAGGACATACCCATGAGCTCCGGAACTAGCCTTGTTGCAAACCTTTTGCACTTTCTTTAATTTCTTGACGTGTTTGCCCAGGTGTGGGTTCCAAACTAGAGCTGCATACTCCAGTATGGGCCTGATACTAAGGTATCGGAACGCTATTCTCAGGTTTGCCAGGCGCCCGTATGCTGCAGCAGTTATTTGGTTGATGTATGCCTCCGGAGACATCCTCGGTGCTATGGTCACCCCAAGATCTTTCTCGTTGAGCGATGTTTGCAGTCTTTGGCCACCTAGTCTATACTCTGTCTGTGGTCTTCTTTGCCCTTCTCCGATCTTCATGACTTTGCACTTGGCAGGGTTGAATTCACGAAGCCAGTTGCTGGACCACGTGTCCAGCCTGTCCAGGTCTCTTTGAAGTCCTGCCTGGTTATCATCTGATTTAATTCTCCTCATTAACTTCACATCATCTGCGAACAGAAACACCTCTGAGTCTATCCCTTCCATCATGTCATTCACATATACCAGAAACAGCACAGGTCCTAGGACCGACCCCTGTGGGACCTCGCTGGTCACAGGTGCCCACTGTGATACCTCATCCCGTACCATGACTCGTTGTTGCCTCCCTGTCAGGTATTCTCTGACCCATTGCAGTGCCCTTCCTGTTATACTCGCCTGATCCTCTAGTTTCTGCACTAGTCTCTTGTGAGGAACTGTGTCGAAGACTTTCTTGCAGTCCAAGAAAATGCAATCAACCCACCCCTTTCTTTCGTGTCGCACTTCTGTAACTCTGTCATAGAACTCCAGAAGGTTTGTGACACAGGATTTGCCTTCCGTGAATCCGTGCTGGTTATCGTTTATAATCTTGTCCCGTTCCAGGTGCTCCACCACTCTCCTCCTGATAATCTTCTCCATGACTTTGCATACTATACAGGTCAGTGACACTGGTCTGTAATTTAGTGCCTCTTTTCTGTCTCCTTTTTTAAAAATGGGAACTACATTTGCGGTCTTTCATACCTCAGGTAATTGCCCAGTTTCAAGGGATGTGTTCAAGTGTGTGGTTAATGGCACACACAGTATATCTGCTCCCTCCCTGAGGACCCACGGGGAGATAGTGTCTGGTCCCATTGCCTTTGATGTATCAAGGTCACTTAGCAGCTTCTTCACCTCCTCCTCCTCAGATGTGTGCATATCGTCCAGCACCTGTTGGTCTATTCCCAGTTGGTGTCCCCCTCTTTCCTGTCTTCCCAGAGTCCTCCCTGTCTCCACTGTGAATACTTCCTTAAATCTCCTGTTGAGCTCCTCGCATACCTCTTTATCGTTTCTTGTGAGTTCCCCACCTTCTTTCCTTAGCCTGATCACCTGGTCTTTGACTATCGTCTTTCTCCTAATGTGGCTAAACAGCGGTTTCGGGTCAGACTTGGCTTTCAATGCTATGTCATTTTCATACTGTCGCTGGGCCTCCCTCTTTATCTGTGCATATTCGTTTCTGGCTCTTCGACTGATCTCCCTGTTTTCCTGGATCCTTTATCTTCTATACCTCTTCCATTCTCTAATGCACTTAGTTTTTGCCTCCCTGCACCGTTGGGTAAACCAAGGACTCGCTTTGGTCTTCCCATTGTCTCTGTTGCCCTGGGAAACAAACCTTTCCTCTGCCTCCTTGCATTTTGTTGTTACATACTCCATCATTTCATTTATTGTCTTTCCTACCATTTCTTTGTCCCACTGCACCTCCCGCAGGAAGTTCCTCATACCTGTGTAGTCCCCCCTTTTATAGTTTGGCTTTTCCCATTCGACTCCTGTTACCCTCTACACCTGTTACTCTACTATGTAATCAAAACTCAGGACTACGTGGTCACTAGCTCCGAGGGGCCTCTCATATGTGATGTCATCAATATCTGGGCTACTCAGGGTGAACACAAGGTCCAGTCTTACTGGTTCATCCTCCCCTCGCTCTCTGGTAGTGTCCCTGATGTGTTGATGCATGAGGTTTTCAAGTACCACATCCATCATCTTGGCTCTCCATGTTTCGGGGCCCCCATGAGGCTCCAGGTTTTCCCAATCGATCTCCCTGTGGTTGAAATCACCCATAACCAGTAACTTTGCTCTGCACGTTTGAGCTCTTCGTGCCACCTCAGCCAGTGTGTCCACCATCGCTCTGTTGCTCTCATCATATTCCTCTCTTGACCTCCTGCAGTTCTGTGGTGGGTTATACCTCACAGCAATGACTACCTTTTTTTCCCCAGATTGAATTGTGCCTGCTATGTAGTCCCTTTCTCCAATCTCGTCCATACCCTCCATTTCCTCGAAACTCTATCGTTTTTTTATGAGCAGTGCAACTCCTCCTCCCCATCTGCTCTTTCTATCTTTCCTCAGGATCTGATATCCCGGGTGGGAAGACTGTGTCTGTTATTGTCTCATTTTCTCAGTGAGTTTCGTTTCTGTGACTGCTATGATGTCCGGGGACATCATAGCAGTCATTTTTTTTTTACCACGGAAAGGAGCTTGTGTGTGAGAGAAAGGGAGGGAGAGAGAGAGGGATAGGGAGAGAGGGATAGAGAGAGAGGGAGAGAGAATGCTGGGAGGGGAGTGGGGAGGGAGGGGAGTTAGGGGAGGCCAAGGGAGGGAAGGGAAGATGAGTGAAAGGTGTGTGTGAGGAGGGGAGAGAGAAGACAGAAAGGAAGAGATAGAGCAGAGTGAGGGGAAAGATGGAAAGGGAGGGAGAGAGAGAAAGGTAGAGAGAGAGAGAGAGAGAGAGAGAGAGAAAGAAAGAAAGAAAGGTAGTGTATGTGTGTGTGTGTGTGTGTGTGTGTGTGTGTGTGTATTTACCAGCCTATATGTACTCACTTATATGTGGTTGCAGGGATGGGTCACAGTTCCTGGCCCGCCTCGTCGCTGGTTGCTACTAGGTCCACCAATGCAAACTTTTGCACTCTCCAATTTCTTGCTGAGCTTGACCAGGAGTGGGTTCCATACTGGTGCTGCGTACTCCAATATGGGCCTGACGTACACGGTGTACAGTGTCGTCAATGACTCCTTAGATATCGAAACTCTATTCTTAGATTTGCCAGACAACATTTCCTACCGCCGTTATTTGGTTAATGTACTCAAAGAATATGTTCCATATGATCTCACCCCGACGGTCCTTGCGGTCTTCTTTGCCCTTCCCCAAGCTTCATAATTAGTGGGGTTAAACTCCAGGAACCATTTGTCAGATCAAGTCTGTAACCTGTCCTGATCTCTTTGGAGCCTTTCCTGGCCCTCTTCCGACTGTATTCTCCTTATTATTTTCACGGGGTTTTAAAGTTTCTTGTGGTCCTGCCCACCTATGGAGCACAACAGCCTGAACATTGAAAAAAACAACACTGGATCTCAGGTCACACAGCAGGGGATCTAATCTGTTTAATACCATTCGAATATTATGCTGATTACTGAACAGAAATTCAAAGTTAATCTTTGGAAATGAGTTCCTTTAAGAACATAAGAACATAAGAAAGAAGGAACACTGCAGCAGGACTACTGACCCATGCGAAGCACGTCCATGTCCCCCCCCCCGGATTAGCCCAATGACCCACATAGTCAGGTCACTTCTACTTAAGGAAGGAGCACGGCATCAGACCTAGTAGCACAAGCTAGTCAGGTCAAACTCACACCCACCCACACCCACTCATGTATTTATCTAACCTATTTTTAAAACTACACAACGTTTTAGCCTCTATAACTGTACTGGGGAGTTTGTTCCTCTCATCCACAGCTCTATTACCAAATCAGTGCTTTCCTATATCCTTCCTGAATTTGAATTTTTCCAACTTGAAACCATTGGTGCGAGTCCTGTCTTGGCCGGAATTTTTCAGCACACTATTTACATCCCCTTTATTTATTCCTGTTTTCTATTTATACACCTCGATCATATCCCCCCTAATTCTACGCCTTTCTAGAGAGTGCAGATTCAGGGCCCTCAGTCTATCCTCATAGGGAAGATTTCTGATGGTATAAACCTTGGTAATAAATACCGACAAGTTGGTTTAGAAAGACACGTAAGCAAACACTATAACATATTTATTAGAAAACGTTTCGGTCCTGGGACCTTGATCACTTCTAACATACAGAGGTAGAAAGACATTATATATATAGGCGGAGAGTGAGATGTGACGCACGTGACCTGAGGAATGTCATAAGAACATAAGAATGGAGGAACACTGTAGAAGGCCTACTGGCCCATGCGATAAGGACCTGCCTCGCATGGGCCAGTAGGCCTTCTACAGTGTTCCTCCATTCTTATGTTCTTATGACATTCCTCAGGTCACGTGCGTCACATCTCACTCTCCGCCTATATATATAATGTCTTTCTACCTCTGTATGTTAGAAGTGATCAAGGTCCCAGGACCGAAACGTTTTCTAATAAATATGTTATAGTGTTTGCTTACGTGTCTTTCTAAACCAAGATTTCTGATACATGGGATCAACTTTGTCATCTTCCTCTGCACGTTTTCCAGAGCATTTATATCCATTCTGTAATACGGTGACCAGAACTGTGCAGCATAATCTAAATGAGGCCTAACCAAGGATATATAGAGTTGAAGAACAACCTGAGGACTTCTATTATTTATACTTCTAGATATTTGTCATAAAAGCACTTTTTCAGCACTCTATAAAATAGTTAACTTGAATAAATATTTTGTAGGAAATGATTCAACAATTATTTAACTTTAATACTAAATAAATCATAGCCTAAGCATTCATCATAAGGCCTACTAATGAAAATTCTAATTCTATTATTTTTAAATAGTTTAGGAAAAAGATAATATGATTTAAACCCAGGCAAATAAATGTAGCTATTATCTATATGCAATAGATTTAAATACATAATTATTAACCGTTTTCAGAATATCTCGAAATGCCAATTTGAAATTTTCTTCATGTTAACATGTCTAGAGTTAATAAATGTTACATTTTCGGTTAGTTTCGAGTGAAGTTTTTTATTTACCTCGACAGTATTCAAGTGGATCATCTCCATGTGTAATTAAGATCAAGAACTTGTAAACAATGAGCGAATGTTCTTGCGGGAGGGAACGTTTATGTTGAACGTTAGAGTTGTTTCAGGGGAAGAGAGGAAACGTTTTTGAGGTGTTGCAGGTAGTAAGATATGAGAGGTTTAAGTGTGTTGCCGCTAGTGAGCTATGAAACGTTTGTGAGGTGTTGCAGGTGGCGAAATATGGAACGTTTGAGAGGTGTGTGTGATGGACCTTGAGGAAAAAGACTAAATGCTTTCAAGGTGAATGTAAGTGTTGCAGTTGATGAGTAATAAAATTCTTGTTTGGTATGATGAATGAAAAATATGATGACACGTTTGTGAGATGTGTGTGGAAGCTAAACGTTTGTGAAGTTTGTGGAGGATGTTTGAAGTGAAGTATTAGTTATAAGATACATAAGGTGTGTGATATATGAAAAGCAAGGGAAGTGAGTTTTTTTTTTTTTTTTTTTTGATACCGCAGGTGGAAAGAACAAAAGTTGTGTGAGGTGCTGTTGAAAATGGAGCTCATGACGAGAGAAACTGTGTACATTTCTCGAGGCATCGAAGAGAAAAAATGGTTAAAATGTGCTGTTACAAAAGATCTTTCGTATCTATAGAATTTTAGATTATAAATTTCTCTCCTTAATACAGAGATGTAGACTGGGTAACTTTCAATGCCTCTTCAAATAAACAAGTTACTTGGCTCATATATCCGTAAACTGAAATTTTACTTTTGTAAAATGTAAAAATATATTAAAAGAGCAACAGTGAAGGCTCGAACCGCTGCACCCAGAATGTGGAGTTCGCCAACGTTACCACCATTGTGGATGATGTTATTACCGAAGACATTACTTCATCTACGATCACTGATTCCTCTTCTTACTCAGGAGTATCAAGTTCTCACCGTAGATACTGAGGAAGATCCAAATGGCGTACTGTCAACAATACTGAAGAAACGACACACGATATAGAACAAGCTTTCACTGGGTCAACGTTTCGCTCGGTTAGAGCTTGATCAACTCATTGCTTGACAAAATTTGAGGTTTCTTCGGTCGCTCAAACTTCACATTTTGTACAAATTAAATATCACAAGTAATTAAATATTATTTAATTGAAATATTATTAACGAAACAAAATTTTAGGTTCAGATTTTAAAATGAACTGAAGTGAGGCGAGAATGTTAGCTGTTGCAGCCTTTGCAGTGAATTATATCTTTGTTCATGACAGAGAAAAAAGACAAAGAGCAACATTAAACATACAGCTGACAGATGTGACAACCAGGCAGACATTTATACAGACATAAACATTCAGGGAGAAAGGCAGACTTAGATTTGTAAACAGATAAGTAGATAAACATGCAGACGTAGAGACAGACATATATGTAAAGTTAGATATACAGATATACACCCAAAGAGGCAGGTATGTATAGGTTAACAGACAGGTACACAAACAGATAAGTTGGCCTATGTGAGTAACTAGAAAACATGACAAATAAAAAGAGACAGTAAACGACAGTGACAACAATAAAAACATATTTAGGCAAATTACAATATAAAAAAGACTTGAAAAGAGAAACAGTAGTGGGTGGGAGAAGCACTGAAAGGAAGAAGAGCAAACGATGAGATTGTCCAGCCTCATTTTTCGTGTTGGAAAGTTGTGTGCTGGTGGGTGTCTGAGAGGGGCAGGTGGACGGGGAGGGGAGAGAGGTAAGGAAAGTGGAATAAGTGGCGAAAAGGGAAACGCATGGGGAAGGGAAGGAGAGGTTGAGGTAGAAGGTGGAGGAGAGGAAGATAAACAAGGATGGAAAGGGGGAGGGAATAGATGGATGGTGATAGAGAATAAATATGAAATGAGGAATGTAAAGATTTTTAATTCATAGAAGGATCAGACAGCGTTACACAGCCATGAACTTATTTACAATATATATATATATATATATATATATATATATATATATATATATATATATATATATATATATATATATATATATATATATATATATATATATATATATATATATATATATATATATACGTAATACTTATCTTACTAAACATTATTTGCTGCAGAGAAAAATTGTTAAACAAAAAAGTATAAATCATACAACAAAAAATAATTAATTAAAAAAATGCCTTCAATGAAGAAAAATATTAATTTTATTAAATAATATTAAACATCTAAACAAAATAAAAGACTTTCAAAGGAAATTATCTAAAAATAGCAGCTTACAAAATACGGTAGAGTTACTAAAATAGTAGGTAAAAAAAATTATAAGGCCCCCCCCCCCAAAAAAAAAAATAATAATAAGTTTAGAAAAATCAGTAAGCTTAAAAAAATCAGCAGCTGACAAGAAAACATTAGTTGTAAAAATTAACATTCGTCTTATACGAAATAACAGAATTATTTTAAGACTTTCTTTTGGAGGTAATAGAGATACTTCTTTGTCAGGGTTAATGTTTCTTTGTAAAGCCTCTTTGTAAGACAATTATGTTTTCGTATGTTTTACGTGCGACAGAATGTTTATTATTCTTTAAAATAAGCATTCTGTCGTACGTAAAACATACGAAATCGCATTTATCATACGTAGATGTTTTACAAAGAAGCATTAAGTATACTTAAATTTTAAGCATGAAAAATAGGCGTGCTAAAAATATCACTTATACAAAAGAGAATTAAGCATAAAAAAGCAGTTTGTACAAAAAATAGCAACATACAAAAAATAATCAATACATAATTGCTTTAACTAATACCGAGTCTCTGAGGTGTCTAAATTAATATTCTAGCGATGCTACACCGTCACCTTTCACGAATTTGACAATTTGAATACTCTTAGACATACAGATCAACATGAATATTGAATATTTTAATCATATGTATTGCTATCATTTTTTATGTGTGATGTAAGTCACCTTCGCTGACTCGGATGATGGTAAGATGATTCCATAATATATTCTGGATATCGAATGTGGCTACCATAAGGCAATGACACATACTCACTTTCCCAGTGAACTAGGCAACATTTACAACTTCATAAATCATTTATTTATTTTTGAGTCAGATTAAGGGGGTATTACGCAAACATTAAGGGGGTATTACGCAAACATTTTACTATGTGCCTACAGATGCCACTCGAATGGATAATGCAATGTGATCAGCAATAGCTGTTATTAATTTGTAAACAAAGACATGTATGTGACACAGTCGATTATTACCAGTACATAAATGATCATCATTGCCCAATAACTTCTGCCTATAATAGTATAAATAATATCTACTCATAGCTGAGACAACAAAGTCATGAGAACTAAATTACGAGTCATAGACTTTCTCCTGACACATTAAAATAAAACTTTTCCCTTAACACAAAACTAATAATTACCATACTAACACACTAAATCCTCCACTGTGTCATCTCCACTATTTTCATTGGCTTCCATCTTCTAGACAGTCCATCGTTATATTGTTTAAACAGCTGTCAGGTACTCCACATTGCAAAACACAACATGATAGATCAACAACCGCATTTCTACATCTAAAAAGAGATAAGCAGGGCTGATCACCGCTACAGCAGCAATGGATCAGTTTCAGGATCTCTGATGGCGCATCTTGAGCATCCTGAGGTGAGGGGACTGCAGAGACACACTCGGTAAAGCTCGTCCTTTCCCATTCAAATTTCACTGGATCAACGTGTGGAAGTTTCTCATCCAGAGAAGTCTCCCCATGTACATGCATGAAAATGATCCTTCATTCTATTTTCATTGAATGCATCAGTAGTCGGGTGATAAAGTTCCAAGTTGTAGCAAAATGTATGCACTTTCTCGTCTCATCCTTGAGAGACAAATTTTGTAGCTGATACTTGATATTGCTTCACCTGCTTCACATGTATTATGGTAACAAGCTGTATTAAAGTGTGTTGATTTGTCAGTAACAAAATTCATGTCTGGAGAGGGTCTCCTATGTTTCAAGGCTTGAAGGACATTTATAACCTTAGTTTTACTTATTCTATAGCAGTCCGTCACCATATCACAGTGAGCAAATGAGCTAGCATCAACTGTGAAGCTATATCTCTATATTTAACAACTGGGGCAAATATGATAACTGACTTGTGGGTTCCATCAAAACTATTGTAGTCTGGTGGTTTCAACACAATGATTACTCTCATGGTGACACTCTCTGTGCCACATGGTGGCATTCTCTGTGCCACCATGAGAGTAAACTTTGTTTTGAAATTACCAATCTCTGATGTAGATTGTCTTGTGGCAATGTTCTTCTAGGATACAAGATCATTAGAGTATGATGTGTCCACAACGATTCGTAGTGGCTATCAAACCTTTAGAGGAAGAGCATCTTTTTTTCAAACAGGTTTCTGGCCTTTCAGGCTAGTATGATGCCGGAATACAGGGCCGTGCCGATTCCTGAGAACCCAATCAATTATAACTCTATACAAGTCAAACCCTCAGAATCTACTAAAATCAATTATAAGCCAAACAATTCTAGGTTTTTGTAAATAAATGGGTTTGGCGATCAGGCATGCTGTATTAATTGCTAGTTTTCCACATACATGACTTATGTCCCAGAATCAAACCACAAGTAATTTCATAACAGCCACAAGTTAATACAGATTTCAGAATGGGAAGGGACAGAATTAAGTAACAAGTAGCACTTCACAATACAGTAAACATTTCAGATATTTTCCCCAGTGAACAGACAAGTCACTTCAGTTACCTAGTTGAATGAGTGGGAAAATCGTACATTAAGATTTACTCCCTGGAAAGAGAAGGTATAAAATTATTCCATTTCCTTCAGGTCAGGCGTCCCTCAACCATAACACGCAGCTCAGCTCTCCTTATCCCCCAACACCTTTCCGTTGAAAGATGGAGGAGGAGGGGTCATGGACGAGGAAGATTAGGGAATAGAAAATGTATTGAATGTCAATCAGCAGCTAAAAGACCTTCAAGAGATCAACTATAGTAGATTAGTTACTTCCACAGCTGATTGACAGCTGTTGAGCTCATGACACACGCACATATACACACACACTACTTTTAATACATGTTGTAAAAGAATGCATTACGCAGGGGCTGTGTAGTGCCAACACTTAAAAAGTATATGGATACGATTTAGTTGAACCAGGAAAGAGCTACTAAATGCCTCTCAACAAAAAACTGAAAGCTCTAATATGCCCTCGCTGTCAGGACATATTTATATATATATATATATGTCGTGCCGAATATGTAAAACTGGTCAATTAGCAAGAACTCATTTAAAATTAAGTCCTTTCTAAAATTTTCTCTTATACGTTTAAAGATATATTTTTTTCATTACTTTTAATGCAAAAATTTTCAATTTTGCACCAAAAGAATCTTAGAAAACTTACCTAACCTTATTATGAAAAGAACGATTTATTTTAGCCTAACCCAACTAAATATATTTTAGATTTGTTTACAATAATTTAATACTAAACAAACACAGTGAAATATATTTTTTTTCGTTAGGTTAAGAATGATTTTGGCGAAATTATTGCATACACAAATTTTCACTTGTCCTATATGGCAAGATGAGCGTTGCTATTTAAGCCAAGATGGCAAGTTCTCCCTATTCGGCACGACACACACACACACACACACATACATATATATATATATATATATATATATATATATATATATATATATATATATATATATATATATATATATATATATATATATAAACATATATATATATATATATATACAGTATAAGTAGGTGAGTTTTCTTCTGAGTGGCTCCTCCTCTCAGTGGCTCCTACCTCTAAGCGGTCTCCTCCTCTCAGCGGTCTCCACGGTATGGCTCCTCCTCTGAGCAGACTCCTTTTCACACCTTTATGCTAATGACCTTGACCTCACCCTCGACCACCTCACTCTCGACCACCTCACCCTCGACCACCTCACCCTCGACCACCTCACCCTTGACCACCTCGCCATCAACTCCCCCACCCAAGCCACCTCCACCCACGCCCCCACCCGCGCCCTGCCCAACGCCCGCCCTCGCGCCCGCCCCGCACCTTCTGCAGCGCCTTCTGCAGCGTCGTCCGGATCGCCCCCACCCCCCGAATTTTTTTCCGATTTTTTTCGATTTTTTTTTTAATTTCATTTTCTTGTGCTCTCCATCACCTCGGATCAAATTTTTTGGGTTTCCCCCTATGGGTACCCCTCCCGCCACCCACTTCCATCCCAAAATTCCTGCTCCATCTCCTTGGATCAAGTTTTTCTCGATATCAATAATACCAAGACTCCACTTCCTCGGATCAAGTTTTTGAGGTTCTCCTTCCCACTTTCACCCCCATCCCAAAATTCCTGCTCCAATTCCTCGGATCAACACCCTCCTCTTACCCTCCCACCATCCACTTCTACCCCAAATATTCCTGCTCCATCTCTTTGGATCAAGTTTTTCTCGATATCAATAATACAAAGACTCCACTTCCTTGGATCAATTTTTTTTGGATTCCCCCCTCTGGGGGTAAGCATTCAAAATGGACTCCCACTTGCATCCCAAATTCCCTGCTCCAATTCCTCGGATCAACACCCTCTCCCACACCTCCCACCACCCACTTCCACCCCAAATATTCCTGCTCCATCTCCTCGGATCAAGTTTTTCTCGTTATCAATAATACTCAGACTCCACTTCCTTGGATCAAGTTTTTTGCTTTCCCCCCTCTGGGGGTAAGCATTCAAATGAACTCCCCCTATGGGGCATGGTACTTTCTCTTACTACAGGTCTAAACAAGTGTGACGTCATCCCACCTGTGTTTACTCGGCGGTCAGTGACGTCACGTGACAACCTCACACACACAGGCTGAATCTTGTCAAGCAGACAATAAAATGCAGGATAACACTAATACACAATATTTTCATTTATTTATTATACAACCAATGCATTTCATATACATCCAACAAAAAAAAATTCATTGAAAAAGATACAATTCATTGACTAAAATCAATATACTTTTCTCTTGAAGAAATTCTGTGCATTTATATATATATATTTATATATATGTATTTATATATACATGTATTTATGTATATATATATATGTATATATGTGTATTTATATATATATATATATATATATATATATATATATATATATATATATATATATATGTATATATATATATATATATATATATATATATATATGTCGTGCCGAATATGTAAAATTGGTCACTTAGCAAGAACTCATTTACAATTAACTCCTTTCTAAAATGTTCTCTTATACGTTTAAAGATATATTTTTTCCATTAATGTTAATGGAAAAATTTTATTTTTGCACCAAAAGAATCTTAGAAAACTTACCTAACCTTATTTTAACAAGCGCAATTTATTTTAGCCTAACCCAACTAAATATATTTTAGATTTGTTTACAGCAATTTAATACTAAAAAAAACACAGTGAAATATATTTTTTTCGTTAGGTTCAGAATGATTTTGGCGAAATTATTGCATACACAAATTTTCGCTTGTCCTAAATGGAGAGATGAGCGTTGGTATTTAAGCCAAGATCGCAAGTTCTGCCTATTCGGCACGACGTATATATATATATATATATATATATATATATATATATATATATATATATATATATATATATATATATATATATATATATATATATATATATATATATATATATATATATATATATATATATATATATATATATAGGGAAGTACCGCCTCTATAGCTGGACTGGGGACCCTCATCCTCAGAGAAGACAATAAGCGTACCTCAGGAAAAACTCAAGGATCTCCCCGGAGCTGTTTGAATATTTTCTTCTCCTACCACCCCTATATTTTATATTCTTTGTGAACATTTATTAATAAACAGAATACATTTACAGAAAACACAAACATGAATACAATGGTGCAATATATTAACGATTATGAATTTCCTCCAACTCCTCCGAAGCCGGACGCGAGCCAAGTATGCAGCAAGCATTTCCCCTCTGGATGGCCACGCTGAGGCGCTGGAACATGAAAGTGGCTGCCCTTGGGTCCCTAGTGGTGTCGATGAATCTGGAACCCAATTCTTTAAGGAAATGCGTGCCGGATATGTCGTACCGAATATGTAAAACTGGTCAATTAGCAAGAACTCATTTAAAATTAAGTCCTTTATAAAATTTGCTCTTATACGTTTAAAGATATATTTTTTCATTAATGTTTATGCAAAAATTTTTATAATTTTGCACCAAAAAGAACTTAGAAAACTTACCTATCCTTATAATAACAAGAACAATTTATTTTAGCGTAACCCAACTAAATATATTTTAGATTTGTTTACAGTAATTTAATACTAAACAAACACAGTGAAATATATTTTTTTCGCTAGGTTCAGAATGATTTTGGCGAAATTATTGCATACACAAATTTTCACTTGTCCTAAATGGCAAGATGAGCGTTGCTATTTAAGCCAAGATAGCAAGTTCTGCCTATTCGGCACGACATATATATATATATATATATATATATATATATATATATATATATATATATATATATATATATATATATATATATATATATATATATATATATATATATATATATATATATATATAGGGAAGTACCACCTCTATAGCTGGACTGGGGACCCTCATTCTCAGAGAAGACAATAAACGTACCTCAGGAAAAACTCAAGGTTCTCCCCGGAGCTGTTTGAATATTTTCTTCTCCTACCACCCCCTATATTTTATATTCTTTGTGAACATTTATTAATAAACAGAATACATTTACAGAAAACACAAACATAAATACAATGGTGCAATATATTAACGATTATGAATTTCCTCCAACTCCTCCGAAGCCGGACGCGAGCCAAGTATGCAGCAAGCATTTCCCCTCTGGTTGGCCACGCTGAGGCGCTGGAACATGAAAGTGGCTGCCCTTGGGTCCCTAGTGGTGTCGATGAATCTGGAACCCAATTCTTTAAGGAAATGCGTGGCATTTTTTCCCAATGATCTCAAGGTCTCTGATCCCACTGGGACAAATTGATTCTGTTGGCTTATGTCCCTGTACTTGCTGATCTTGTACTCGTCCCTGTGGTCAGCTGCTCCTCCCTGTCGCCCTACACTGTGATGGATGTAGGTGTAAGCCAGTGTGGACACCCAGGTATAGTCCCATGCTAAGAGCTTGCAATTCTTCCTAGGATAGATGTGATCCCGTTGGGGCAGTTTGCTGGGTTGTGGGTTTTGTTGGCTGCTAGTGATCGGGGCACCCTCTCGGCTGGGCATCCAGCTGTAGCAAGGGTTCTCTTTATAATGTCGTTGACCTCATTGTGTCTTGCATGCCAGCCCTTGGTTTTGGAACAGTTAAGACCATGTAGACCATATTGGTCGGCTTGCATTTCGCCGCAAATACACGCACATTCCATGTGAAATGGGGCAGCAAGGCGCAGAGCCACTGCAATACGGAGGGTCCTAAGGTCGAGGCTCGTTCCCATTGCCGATATGGGAACTGTTTGGAGGAAGTCTCCGGAGTGAGGTGCGCTTACAGCCTGGAGACAGGCGGTCTCCCTGTGTGATGTTGCAGCCCTGAGCATGTTGGCAAGCACCTTTTCAGTGATCGGGCCATTCCAGCTTGAATTTTCGTATATATATATATATATATATATATATATATATATATATATATATATATATATATATATATATATATATATATATATATATATATATATATATATATATATATATAAGCGATAGTCCAAGCGCATTCATGACTTCTCACATTATCAAGGAATTATTAAAAAGGAAACATCAACAGGAAGGTATATAAAGGGGCAAGACTACATCTCACAATCACGTCACTACAGCAAGACTACACCTCACAGTCGCGTCACAACACCCGACTCTGTGAAACACACTTGATTCTCTACCCAAGCATTAAGATTTTTTACTTGTCTAATGTATCATTAAATTCTTCACAAATTTTATTAATTATAAATGAATTTAATTTATATAAACCCAAAGAAATATTCATATTATTTTCAAAACTGTTTAGTTTTGAAAATAATATGAATATTTCTTTGGGTTTATGAAACATGATTCAATTATATTTCTGTCGACCATGGACTTGCTTGATACAACTTTCTCAACTTTTTGAAAATCAATTGGATGGTTAAAATCTCTCACATGAATAAGCAGAGTATTAGAATCTTGACCAGTTCTAATACTAGATATATATTGTAATCTTAGTTCGAGACTTTTCCTAGTTTGATTGTAATGAACTTTATTACACATTTTACAAGGAATCTTGTAGACACATCCATCGCTGTTTCTGAAGGGAATTTTTAATCAGAATTTTTCGAGAAGGTTTTGATGGTAAGAACCAACAATCATATTCTTGGTTGAAAATGGCTGCCGGTTCATTTTGGATTTATAAAATGTATATCAAGCATTTTGAAAGGATTTATCATTTAAATATTTTGGATGTTTTATATCATTAGCAACCATTAAAATATTTTTTGTGATCACTCAGCCGTCGTGCCGAGAGGAAGGCCAGAGCTTGCAGCTCACAAGACTGTCATTCCCATTAGCCCCCTTGGGGCGGGGATGGCAGACCAGAGAGGCCTAGCTTGTGGCTAGGCCTGGGGACACTTGGAAAAGGCCCGGGCCGGGAGAATACCGGCGAATCAAGAAGAAGAAGAAGAAGAAGTTGCTGTGGAAGAGACACTATGGTTGCACCTGCTTTTGTAGCCATAAACATATTAAAAATAGGTGTTTACTCACATTTATATTTTAGGTAAGTATACTGGAATTTTATTTCATCTTCTTGTATCTTGTTATTTTAATATTTGCTAAACAAAATGACTTATACCATTTAAGTTCAGTCTTGCAAAAATAATCTTCCTGATTAGACATACCTGGAGTTTACCTGGAGAGGGCTCCGGGGGTCAACGCCCAGCGGCCCGGTCTGTGACCAGGCCTCATGGTGGATCAGAGCCTGATCAACCAGGCTGTTACTGTTGGCCGCACGCAACCCGACGTACGAACCATAGCCCGGCTGGTCAGGTACTAACTTTAGGTGCTTGTCCATTGCCGTCTTGAAGACAGCCAGGGGTCTATTGGTAATCCCCTTTATGTATGCTGGGAGCAGTTGAACAGTCTCGGGCCCCTGACACTTAATGTGTTGTCTCTTATCGTTCTAGTGGCACTCCTGTTTTTTATTGGGAAGATGTTGCATTGTCTGCCAAGTCTTTTTGTTTTCCCAGGGAGTAATTTTCGTATGCAAGTTTGGTACTAATTCCTCTAGGATTTTCCAAGTGTATATAAACATGTATCTCTCTCGCCTGCGTTCTAGGGAGTACAGGTTTAGGAACTTCAAGTGTTCCCAGTATTTGAGGTGTTTTAACGCAGTTATGCGTGCCGTGAAAGTTCTCTATACATTTTCTAGGTCAGCAGTTTCACCTGCGTTGAAAGGTGCTGTCAGTGTGCAGCAATATTCCAGCCTAGATAGAACAAGCGACCTGAATAATGTCAACATTTGCTTAGCATCCCTAGTTTTGAAGGTTCTCATTATCCATCCTGTCATTTTTCTAGCAGATGCGATTGATCACGCCCAGGTCTTTTACATTAGCTTTTCGCTCTAGTATGTGGTTGGAATTTGTTTTATACGCTGAAGTAGTTTTAGTTTCCTCACGTTTCTTATATCGGAGTAATTGAAATTTCTCATCATTGAACTTCACATCGTTTTCTGCGGCCCATTTAAAGATTTGGTTGATGTCCGCCTGGAGTCTTGCGGTGTCTTCAATGGAGGACACTGTCATGCAAATTCGGTGTTGTCTGCAAATGAAGACACGGCGCTGTGGCTTATATCCCTGTCTATTTCAGATATGAGGATGAGGAACAAGATAGGAGTAAGTACTGTGCCCTGTGGAACAGAGCTTTCTACCGTAGCCGCCTCAGACTTCACTCTGTTTACTACTACTTTTTGTGTTCTGTTTGTTAGGAAATTGTAGATCCATCTACCAACTTTTCCTGTTATTCCTTTATCACGCATTTTGTATACTCTTACACCATGGTCAAACAAGTCGAAGGATTTTGCAAAGTCTGTGTATATTACATCTGCATTCTGTTTGTCGTAATGGTCCAGTAGTTGGAACAGACAGGAGCGACCTGCTCTAAACCCATACTGCCCTGGGTTGTGTAGCCGATGGGTATCTAGATGGGTGGCGATCCTGCTTTTTAGAACCTTTTCAAAGATTTTTATGATATGGGACGTTAGCGCTATCGCTCTGTAGATCTTTGCTATTGCTTTACTGCCCCCTTTGTGGAGTGGGGCTATGTCTGTTGTTTTTAGCAGCTGTGGGACGACCCCCGTGTCCATGCTCCTTCTCCAAAGGATATTAAAATCACGTGAAAGAGGCTTCTTGCAGTTCTTGATGAACACGGAGTTCCATGAGTCTGGGCCTGGGACAAGTACATGAGCATGTCATTTATCGCCTTTTCGAAATCATTTATCGTCAGGATAATATCAGATAAGTTTGTTCTATAATCTATAAATATTTATTAAATAATTTTTAATTATTTTAATAAGAAGTATTATATCATTTCTCAGAAAGCAATTAACTGAAGTGTCAGACTTTAAATTAAATTTCATGAAAATTACTTTTAATCAATAACATAATGATAATTAAAATTTAACAAAGGAAGCCAAATATTATACTTATTTGTTGAATATGATACCATCCTTAGAGTTAGTTCCTTTAACATCACGATGAAAAGGCCCTCTTTCCAGAAGAACCATTTAGACAAATATAACTTGTTTAAACAATACGTTTCATTAATTAAATGACGCATTGCCAACTTGACTGTAGGCAAATATAAAAGATGCAAAAGAAACATCTATTGAGAAACTATTCGGTCTATGTAGAGCTTTATGAGGTATGACTTGATAAAGCTCTGGTCTACGCAGAGCAAAAAGTCTTAATAAAATCTTGTTCTGGAACTTGCTTTTATCTTCAATTAGCTCCACAACGGTGTTCAAGCAACAAATATGAAGTCAGCTCCACCAAAGTGTTCTGCTGCACTTGCTTTCCACGTTGTTCAGATGTTCAAATGTCTGACCTCTAAAAATTTAACTATTCTATTTTTTTATTGTCAAGTATGTCTTGTTCGTCAGCAAACAGGTAAAATGTCCCTTGTATGCCTATTAGTCTCGTCACAACACGTCCTCTTCGTTTTTTTTTACTTTACCTCACGACCATCTATCTTCAGCGACTGTGACATTAAAATGTGTAAGTTATTTTTTGCCAAAATGCTTGTTGAGTCAACTCGGTGGATACCCGTGTCCCGTTCACTCTTCAAAACTGCCTAATGCATTATTATAAGGCATACTTTTTTCTCTCATTTCAGGAATACTGCACATGGGAAATTTTCATCTTCTTTTGAAATACCTTCAATAAACTGAGAGCTCTCCAGTTCATTAAACTCTCTTGGCCTTTGATTCTTCTTCTATGTATTATTTAGTAAGAAATATTTCCTCAGTATTTACATCACTTTTTATAAGATATACAAGAGTAGAAAATGGCGATATACCATAAAAGAGTAGAAAACGACGACAATCTGAGAAGCTCATCCCACAATTTTCGCTAAGAGGAGGTCTTCCAGAATCAATTATTCAAATGATTATTTTGTCCAATTACTTCTCATTCTCCTATTTATGCAAAATATCCACAGGGAGAGTCAAATTATATGAGCCATCATTCAACTCCCCTTGTGGTTATTATACATCTTTTATCGCTCGTTCGCGATTATTGCATTTGATGTTTATATAAACACCGCTTCCCTTGTACTCGTCTTAGAGTAGTGCTTTCTTATTATTTTCATGGTTGACCCTGCAGGCTAAGAGCTGGTATCTAACACAGCTCATTTCAAATTCAGGCCCTGTCTGTCGAATACTTCCTCCTCCCAGCATGTCAAACACAATATTCAAATAACACCCAGGTACCTGTATTCTACTAGGTGAACAACGACAGCGGACTTAAGGGGATTAACACACAAATACCTAATTACTGCTAGGTGAACAGGGATAGCAGATGTAAAGAGTCTAAAACCCACGTACCTGTTTGCTACTGGGTGAAAAGGGACAGCAGATGTAGAGAGACTAACTCAGGTGTCTTGATTCAACAAGAATTGAAACCGCGACCTTCAGTTTTGATCTGGAGGGGCTACCATCGATCCACGAGCCACCTGTCTAAATGGTATGTAATTTGTCTGATATGGGTAGATATTCACCATATCCTGCTAACTTCAAGTAGGTAGACAACAGCAAAATAATAATAATAAAAAAAAAGGCAAGTGAGAGTAACGCTTCGCCACAGGCTGGACTTTATCAGGTATCTGATAAAGACTTACCCTGGGCGGAATGTTAAATTAAATAGGAATCTCAGCTACCTAGGTCGTTACCCCTCCCTGACAACTCCAAATTTTAACAAATATTATTCTATAAAAACAATCTGTTCCGAATCTCTATTTGATAGCCTGCTGCTTCGCTGTTCAATAGTTTAAACATTCGTTTATCCCATACAACCTTCATTGGAGGTGCCGTTGCTGGGAAAATGCTCTTGATCCAAGAAGCTGGAAGAAGTACTTTCACACGTCTCCGTGCTTCATCAAGCGCTATGCAATGTTGCAAGAGTAGCAACAAGAGGAATAAGGAGAAGTTTTCTAAGAGTAAGGTAACATTGTGACGCCAGCCAGTTCCTCTAAACTCTCCTCTCCTGATGAAATCTGTTTCCTCCCATTTCCCATAAACTGCCTCTAAAACAACAACAATAACAACAGCAAAAACAACAACAAAAGCAGCAACAAAAACAATAATAATAATAGTAATAATAATAATAGTAATAATAATAATAATAATAATAATAATAATAATAATAATAATAATAATAATAATAATAATAATAATATTAATGTTAATAAGGCTCTCAAAAGATACTCACAAGGCACAAGAATTCTAGGTGGGGAGAGATGACTGGGCAAATTGCCTTACACCTGCAGCACCTATCACCTAGCTGAAAACAGATACCCAGGGTTTAGCAGATTGTGGGTCACATCCTGGAAAAAGACTTTAGAAGAACCATAATGGAAATAAGCCAAACTTTCTTGCGTTATCCTGGGATAGACGAAATGGCGTATTGGCGACAAGTTTGAAGACAAAGACTTAACTCACCAGATCGTAATAGCACGACTGGAAAGAAATCTCCGACAAAGATGTGAGTTTTTATTATCAATGTATCGGTCTGAGTAGAATTTACCAAAATTAGATATGCACATTAGCCGTAACCTTTGCATGACTTAATAAAGCTCGACACAGATCCAAGTCTTGTCCCAGTAAACGCTTCTTCTAGAGCGTGTACCGTCGTCTTCACATTTACCAGGGATAATAACTCACTGTGGTTTCAAACTTAAATAAAGTTTTCCTCTTAATACCCAGGAATCCTTTACATCATTCAGGTCTGTAACTTTACTTATACTCTTTAAGGTACATAAATGAATTTCATTTTCTAAAGTATATTCGGAACTTCAGAAAATGAAGGTTCACTAGCGTTCTTGCAGAGAGGTTCAGAGTGTTCTTGTGTTCAGAGTATTTATAAAAACACAAAAGCGCACAGACAAAAAAGCACAAATCATTAACAAGTTACTGTGCACTTGGATGGTATTTTTTTGAATAAACAAAATGTTAATTGAATATGAAAATAAAAATATATAAAAATTTGCAAATATATAATATCAAGTAGCAAATGTATAATCTGAAACATAGTGTAGAGTTTCAGAATTATAAAATTGTGTCTGTGTGGCTTATGTTCGGTGAGTTGTGTTTTATGTTGATGGAGTGTGTGTGTGTGTGTGTGTGTGTGTGTGTGTGTGTGTGTGTGTATTCACCTATTTGTACTCACCTATTTGTGGTTGCAGGGGTCGAGTCTTAGCTCCTGGCCCCGCCTCTTCACCGGTTGCTACTGGGCCCTCTCTCTCCCCGCTCCATGAGCTTTATCAAACCTCGTCTTAAAACTGTGTATGGTTCCTGCCTCCACTACGTCATTTTCTAGGCTATTCCACTGCCTTACAACTCTATGACTGAAGAAATACTTCCTAATATCTCTCTGACTCATTTGTGTCTTCAACTTCCAATTGTGGCCTCTTGTTTCTGTGTCCCCTCCCTGGAACATCCTGTCTTTGTCCACCTTGTCTATTCCACGCAGTATTTTATATGTCGTTATCATGTCTCCCCTGACCCTCCTGTCCTCCAGTGTCGTCAGGCCGATTTCCCTTAATCTTTCTTCATAGGACATTCCCCTTAGCTCTGGAACTAACCTTGTCGCAAACCTTTGTACTTTCTCTAGTTTCTTGACGTGCTTTATCAAGTGCGGGTTCCAAACAGGTGCTGCATACTCCAGTATGGGCCTGACATACACGGTGTACAGTGTCTTGAACGATTCCTTACTAAGGTATCGGAATGCTGTTCTCAGGTTTGCCAGGCGCCCATATGCTGCAGCAGTTATCTGGTTGATGTGTGCTTCCGGAGACATGCTCGGTGTTATACTCAACCCAAGATCTTTCTCCTTGACTGAGGTTTGCAGTCTTTGGCCACCTAGCCTATACTCTGTCTGTGGTCTTCTGTGCCCTTCCCCCTATCTTCATGACTTTGCATTTGGCAGGATTAAATTCGAGAAGCCATTTGCTGGACCAGGTGTCCAGTCTGTCCAGGTCTCTTTGAAGCCCTGCCTGGTCCTCATCAGATTTAATTCTCCTCATTAACTTCACATCATCTGCAAACAGGGACACTTCTGAGTCTAACCCTTCCATCATGTCGTTCACATATACCAAAAATAGCACTGGTCCTAGGACCGACCCCTATGGGACCCCGCTCGTCACAGGTGCCCACTGTGATACATCATTACGTACCATGACTCGTTGTTGTCTCCCTGTCAGGTATTCTCTGATCCATTGCAGTGCCCTTCCTGTTATATGCGCCTGATGCTCTAGCTTCTGCACTAATCTCTTGTGAGGAACTGTGTCAAAGGCCTTCTTGCAGTCCAAGAAGATGCAATCAACCCACCCCTCTCTCTCGTGTCTTACTTCTGTTATTTTATCATAAAACTCCAGAAGGTTTGTGACAGGATTTGCCTTCCATGAATCCGTGCTGGTTGGCATTTATACTCTTGTTCCGTTCCAGGTGCTCCACCACTCTCCTCCTGATAATCTTCTCCATAATTTTGCATACTATACACGTCAATGACACAGGTCTATAGTTTAGTGCCTCTTTTTTGTCTCCTTTTTTAAAAATTGGAACTACATTTGCCGTCTTCCATACCTCAGGTAGTTGCCCAGTTTCCAGGGACGTGTTGAAGATTGTGGTAAGTGGCATGCACAACATATCTGCTCCCTCTCTAAGGACCCACGGGGAGATGTTGTCCGGTCCCATTGCCTTTGAGGTATCGATGTCCCTTAGCAGTTTCTTCACCTCCTCCTCATCTGTATGTATGTCGTCCAACACTTGTTGGTGTATTCCTTGCTGGTGTCCCCATCTGGTCTGTCCCCCCAGAGTCCTTCCTGTCTCTACTGTAAATACTTCCTTAAATCTCGTGTTGAGCTCCTCACATACCTCTTGATCGTTTCTTGTGAGTTCTCCACCTTCTTTCCTCAGCCTTATCACCTGGTCCTTGACTGTTGTCTTCCTCCTAATGTGGCTATACAGCAGTTTCGGGTCAGATTTGACTTTCGATGCTATGTCGTTTTCATACTGTCGCTGGGCCTCCCTCCTTATCTGTGCATACTCGTTTCTGGCTCTTCTACTAATCTCCTTGTTTTCCTGGGTCCTATGCCTCCTGTACCTTTTCCATTCTCTGTTGCACTTAGTTTTTGCCTCCCTACACCTTCGGGTAAACCAAGGAATCGTTTTGGTCTTCCTATTATTTCTGTTTCCCTTGGGAACAAAACTTTCCTCTGCCTCCTTGCACTTTGTTGCCACATATTCCATCATCTCGTTTACTGATTTTCCTACCATTTCTCTGTCCCACTGAACCTCCTGCAGGAAGTTTCTCATACCTGTGTAGTTCCCCCTTTTATAGTTTGGCCTGACCCCTTCAGTTCCTGTTACCTTCTCCACTTGTAACTCTACTATATAATCAAAACTCAGAACCTCATGATCGCTAGCTCCAAGGGGCCTCTCGTAAGTGATGTCCTCAATGTCTGAACTGCTCAGGGTGAACACAAGATCCAGTCTTGCTGGCTCATCCTCCCCTCTCTCTCTGGTTGTGTCCCTGACATGTTGATGCATGAGGTTTTCAAGTACCACATCCATCATCTTGGCTCTCCATGTTTCGGGACCCCCATGTGGCTCCAGGTTTTCCCAGTCGATCTCCCTGTGGTTGAAATCGCCCATTACCAGTAACTTTGCTCTGCTCGAGTGAGCTCTTCTTGCCACCTCAGCCAGTGTGTCCACCAGTGTGTGTGAGTGTGTGTGTGTGTGTGTGTGTGTGTGTGTGTGTGTGTGTGTGTGTGTGTGTGTGTGTGTGTGTGTGTGTGTGTGTGTGTGTGTGTGCACTCACCTAAATGTAGTTGCAGGGGTCGATTCATAGCTCCTGGCGCAGCCTCTTCATTGGTCACTACTAGGTCAACTCGCTCCCTGCTCCATGAGGTTTATCATACCTCTTCTTTAAAGTTATGTATGTATACGTGTGTGTGTGTGTTTAATTTTGATGAAGTGCTTACCTAGTTGCGTGTCTGGTTGAATCTCAGATCCTGGCCTACGCCTCCTTACAGAATACGATCAGAGTCATTGGTTCCCTCCTTGTGGGCCTTGTAGTACCTACCCTTAATGCATGTATATTGCATTTATTGAAGAGGAAGTGCTAACTGCATGCAGCGCCAAGGAAATAGGAGATAGTCAGGTTTGTTTCGAGAATTCTGAGAATAAGCTCCAATTCGTTGGATCAAGAACTCTTCATCTGCATCAAGGCATTCCTTCCCTTGAATTGTAAAGCTATGAATAGTTTGCTTCTCCAACTTCCATGTCAATATTACACATTCCTGACTTGTCTATGGTTCATTTCCCTTTTTTAAGTCCATTGTCCTTGATCGCCCCCTTTCTGTTTAAACAGTTTGTCCCTAAAGTTACCAAGCTCACGGAGAATCAAGTCTCCCAGGCTGTCGGACTGGTTTAATTTAGTCTCTGTGCCTAGATCAGTTCTCTCTGCTCCGGGAAAAGTTTTGATACAAATCTTTGGTTCTTCTCGTATATGCTTGATCAGATATGTGCTTCATGTTAGTGCTGCATACCCTATGCAAGTCTAATACAGGTCGTTAGCGTTAATGACCTTCGGCAACCGAAACACCGTAAGCATAAAGAACACACATGTCACATATTGCATTCTGAATGACTCTAGTATGTTCTTAAATGCAGTTGCTGGGTTTACTAGGCGCAAATGTGCAGGTGACGTCATTCTATGGATGTTTACCCACAGAGATTCGCTCATTACTATACTTACCCTAAGGTCCTTCTCCCTGTTCGAAACATCTAGTTGCCTCCCTCAGTGTATACTCCGTCTCTGGTCTTCTTTCTTCTTTCACGATTTTCATAGTTTTGCACTTCTCTTACAATTCCAGAAGTTCCTCCAGGTCATCTCACAGTGTTTCGTTTCTTTCTCTATTTTTATTCCCATCGTTTGTCAACTTTGTTCACGAACTACTGTACATTGGAGGTGCTGTCAGAAAGTTCCTGAACTACCGCGGAAAATAATATAGGCTTACCTAATCACCTATACTTATCTGAAGGGCATTCCGAGGGTCAACGCCCCCGTGGCCCGGTCCATGACCAAGCCTCGTGGTGTATCAGGACCAGATCAACCAGGCTGTTACTGCTGGCCGTACGCAGACCGACGCAGATCGGGCTGGTCAGTTACTGACTTTGGGTGCCTGTCCAGCTCCCTCTTGAAAACAACTAGGGGTCTATTGGTATTACCCCTTTATGAATGCTGCAAAGCAGCAGTTTTGGTTCCCTGTCACATATTGTTTCTCTAGCGTACTCACGGCACCCTGTCGAGTCGACCTGGAACTCACTGCCTGAAAACACAAAAGGGTCCCTGCCTGCACCCTAATTCAAGGCACTACTTAGAACTCACCTCACCTCCCAAAACAACAATACAAATACTATGTACTACCGCCACCATCAACCCAAAATTTGACAAGTTTTATACTTCAAAACTAAAATTGTATCAATCTCTTTATTATAATGTGCTACAATATAATACTGTAACTACCTCTGTTGATATATAAAATATCAATATTCAATTGGAACCAGCTGTGATATATATGTCTATTATTAAGTAGTATGTAAATCACTAGGTTTAGTCTGCCCGAAATACCTCGGTATGACAGTTGCTTTCTTCGCTCTTGTAAATCAATATTGAAATTACATGGTAATAGACTCCTTATTACATGTCAGTTACACATTGTAAACTTTGCAAGTAATAAAAATTTGAATTTGAATTTGGTATTTACATTAGGTGGACAGGCCTCAGGCACCTTCTATTACACCGTAGTTAAGGGGAATAATGGGTTGCCAGTTGAAGAGAGCTTAAAAGTAACAGTAAATGAAGCTATGGAAAGGAGTTGAAAGCATAGTTATAATCATAGCTATTTCTACTGAATGGCTAGGCTGTTAATAGTAAGATATTATAAGAACCCCAATGGAAATAAGTCACTTTGTCTAACTTTTTGGGTTATATTGGCAATGTACACATATTCTACCATATAAGACAATAATAATCATGGAAAACTTGTGGGATTATAAAAGCACAGTTTCTGCCTACTGTGGCTCGAAGGACCCATATAGACTGTTCTTGTAACACAGTTGACCCATCATCCCTCCCCCCACTCACACACACACATTGAAAACGAACCCCGTCACCAATTTGAATAATCATGACATTAATTATCCTCAATTTAGGAACATCGTGACACACCATGTCACTTGAGGAAAGAGTATTTACAACCATGGATGGTACAGGACTACCAAAATCACAATACCTTAAATAAGACTAACACAATGTGAATATTACATTTCAAAACACACGTATACAACTACCAATAAAGTTGGTATTACCGTTAATGACTTAAACTTATTACACATTAATTCCCCCCCCCCTCACCAAGAAATAATATGACCGTTATCACCAACTTGTAGCTTACATCCTAACTTGACATACATGAATAAACCTAAGTGGTAATTATATGAGCATTGGTGAAGCAGTAGCACCAAAGACAAAGTACATTTAATTAATAACAAATATTAACATAAGGGAAACATGACCAAGTCTTACACATTGACACTTCAACCATGTTAAGATACACTTCTAATGCTTAACAAGTCCAGGAACATTGCCACAATGAAGTTCAACCAATCCATTAAAACCACATCGGCATATCCAAGGCGCACGCAGGCGCAGACAGCCGCAACTGTGTATGTCCCGTTACACATCCCATACGCCACAGGTGCATACACATTCGCACTTTACATTATTCCAACTCTCTCGCCACACTAAAGTCACGCACATTCTTTGCAACTGTCCAACCCCATGGAGGCGACCCCGTTTCTACCGTTTCTACCCCTGACATCCCATCCTACAGTAGCATTTACCATCCCTACCTTGCCCTTCCCACCTGATTTACAAATCTAATAAAGCTCATAATGTAAGATCTCTATATCCCTCTGAGAAAACCCGTTCCCACCTTCTCCCATAAATTTCCCTGTTACGACACAACGTTTTATTAAACGTAACCACTAAAACCTGCCTCTTCACCTCACTAACCCCTTTTCCCCTCATTCCCCGCGATATGTATATATAATCTACCATGATGTACCCCACAGCCCTAATGATACTCTCATCCAATCCCCCCACGTCAAGAATTAAAGCTCTCAGAACAGAAATTCTCTCTACCCCCAATCTTACGGAGCACCCTACTCAACCAACGCTTGACGCTACCCATCCCCTCACAAAAATATGCGACATGAAACGCCGACTCCTCACCTTCACATATTACAACCCCCCTCAACCACCCGTCTATCCTTCAGAACCGTACCCGATGGCAAAATGCCGTGCAGAGAACGATACATTACGTCACGTGCTCGTGGTTGTAACCTCTTCCTACTTAATCTATTCCATATATTTCCCATGTATACATAGGGAAAATTCCCTCTACAGGTGCCACAACCCTCCCTACCAACAATCGACACATCTCACCTATTTGGACCTTTCCCGGATCTCGAGCCCACGTCATAGCCTGTAAAACAGTTTCACACTCCCGCAACTCCACTCCTGAATACATTCGTTTCAATCTTTCATGGATCCTGACCAGACCTCCCCCATCCACACCTTCCCTTAACACCTCCCTTTTAATAAAGACACATGTGACCCTCCACTTTAAGTCCAGCAATCCCAACCCCACCTGCCGCACAGGTAACATTACCACGTCCCTTTAAAGCCAATCACATTCTGAACACCACAAGAATTTAAAAACCCTCCTATGTCCGCTATCGCCGTCCCAGTTAATGGGAACACGGCCGCCATGTGCAATCGTGTCATTACGATTTCCTTACTATACAATAAGACATTAATAACAATATCACGCTGCACAAGGGTCAAATGATAAGGCCTCAATGCACCCAATCGCCCCTGAATCCTATCCACCAACCTAATCGAGTTTTCCTTGCGTGCCACAGCCAGATCGTCTGCATAGATAAGACCACAAATTTTTAACAAATTCACCTGCCTCCCCACGACTGAACTACCCCACTCAACCCTCCCAGCCCAAGCTCCTAACCCCATGACCATGGACTTTTCTGAATTCACTCTCATACCAGTTGCACCCGAGAACAATTGTACTACCCCATTGACATCCCCTCCCTAACCAGAACAGTAGTGTCATCTACATACCCTATTAAGACTGGCCAAACCCTCCCAGCTCCACTCCCTTCACCCTCCCTATTGCACATACGCTTCTCCATCATCCTATAAAAGGGGTCCTGTATGCATGCAAATAAAAGTTGTGACATAGGGCACCCCTGTTGAAGTCCCCTTTCCATTACAATCTTCCCACCCAATTTTCTATTAATCTGTACCCTCGCCATTGCACCGCGATACAAAGCATCTACCCATCCCACTATTTCTTCCCCAAACCCCTGTCCCCTGAGGATGGCTCTCAATGCTTTTCATTCCACTCTGTCATATGCTCCTTGCCGGTCTAAAGCCACCAAACCCCCCTCCCCCCATTTTGCTTCCACGAAATCCCTTAGGAACCCATGCCCCTCCACCATAGACCTCCCTGGCAACCCAAACTGAGTTCTTGATACTACTTGATCCACTACACATTTAAACCGATTCCCCCCAAAATCTTGCCAAACAGCTTATAATCTGTGCATAACAACGATATTGCCCGGTAGTCCCTAAGTGTATGTTGCCCCTTACCCTTCGGTACCAATACTACTTCAGCCATTGCCTGCTTCTCTCTCAACTCTCCCCTCTCCTTCATTAAATTTAATAACCTAACCAAAAAAACCCTCATTAGCTCCCAATGCTCTGCCGGGAGTCCATCGATCCTGGAGCTTTACCCTTACACATTTCACTTAAAGCCTTCCATGTTTCTCCCTCAGTTATTTCCCCTCCCAACGCTTCCCTGTCACTGTTTCCCAAGTGACATATCACATTCCCACACACCTGTTTTAAAACCCCAGCTCCTACCCCATTCCTTTGCAAATACTTTCCATACCACTTATCCACAAACACTCCCATTCCCACCCTATACCCACCCACCGACTCATGAACCTCCAACCATAGAATAGCTGTTGCCAGTAACCCCTAGAGATACCCGCCAATGACTCCCATCCCACCTCTGCCACGACCGCCCTATAATCCGAATACACTACCTCAATTGTGCGGAAAAACTTTACCAAGACCCCTTGAGTAATATACAACCTATTTAACCTAGCCGCGTAACCCCTCCTTACGAAAGTGTGCTCTACCTCCCACGCTCCCCCTCCAACTGCATCCCTCGACTGAATATCCCTCAAGAGGTCTCGTAAAGCCGCCGACATGTGCCCCGCCCCTTTTGGTTCCACATCAGCCCTCCTAATAACACAGTTCCAGTCCCCACCAACGATGGCCACCGCAGGTAAACCACGTAAGAAGAAAACTAGGTCATCACATACAAATTCTTGCTTTACTGGTGCATACACACTTACAAAGGTTACCCTCTGCCCCATCCACCACCCATCCACAAGCAAAACCCTCCCCCCTCCTTCCCCCTCGCTTCGTATCAACACAAACAGGCTCGCCTCCCTGATCAATATACCCACACCATCTTTCAGACGTGCAGATGGCAGAGTCATGACCTGAAACCCTGCCACCTCCAGCACTTTCTCCTCCTTGAAATTGTGTTCCTGCAGAAACACTACATCCACCCTATATTTACACAGAAACATTCGAAACCATTCCTTCTTCACACTTTTACACAGTCCATTTATATTCACAGTCATACACCTAAGGCCTCTTTATAGTTTCCAACCCTTCCTCCTCTCTTCATTCATCCCAGGTCCTCCTGCCCCAGAGCCAGTACAGGGCTTCACACCATCCACCCCCCCTTCTTGCTATGCCTCTTATTCTGACTACCTTGACAATACTCTTCCTTCCTCCCAGACCTCTGCGCCGGTGTCAGGACATCATCTGAGTCTGACGCCGCCGCTCTCTTCCTCGTGATGCCCTCCACTGCCATGTTGTCTTCCGAGGATCCCTCATAATGAACCTCAACCTCCACCACGCCCTGTTCCACGGCACACGGCGACATCTCACGCTTACTGCGTGTCCCCTCCTCCCTTCTATGGTTTTTTCTTACACCTGCCTCCTCAGGCATCGCCGTAACTCTCACCAGCTCGGGAACAACTTCCTCAGTAGGCGGTGTCAATGTCCTCAACACCTCAAGCTCTTCCTCGAGCGCAATTACCTCCTCCTGCACTTGCACTTCTACACTCTTTTCCTGCCTAGTAATGGTTCCTGTTATGGTACAGTTTGCTTCACATGCACCAGTCTCCATTATGGGATCCTCCACCATTTCACTCCACAAGCACCCACGCCCTTGCTTTCGCGCGGGGTTCTCAACAGCGGCTTCCACACTGGTAACTGGTACTTCACCTGTCTGTGCAGGCGCCCTTCTCAGCTTCACACATTCTGCTACTATATGGTCGTTCACCCCGCATAACCTGCACGTACGTCTCTGTCCGGCGTACGATACCAAAACCTGCATCCTGAAGTCCTCCAACACGACGTCGGATGGGATGGGATGTCTCAGAGTCATCTTCAGGGAAAATGTTCCCTCCAGACGGCCCGTGTAGGCTCCAGTTGCCCATTTGCCCTGTTGTGCCAGATGTACAGTCCCGTATGGCTCGAAAACACTCCTGATGTCAGCCTCATCAGCCTCAAACGGGACGTTACGAATCTTGACCCACGTAAAGTGGCGGGATATGTCAATTAAACGCACCTTGACAGCTGGAGTGGCGTCAAGACTCACGTCTTGGAATCTCGTCACCAATGACTCGTACACGGACGTGGAATTCAGTTTGATGAAGATTCTGTATGCCCCATTCAGGGCTACACCATATACCTCCTCATCCTGTACGCCATACGTCTCCCTAATGATGACTGGGAGTAACACTTGTGCCGATGTGGGCGAAATTGGTGATGCCTCACACTGGTCGCCATGTTGATACAAGGTGGCTCGCCTTAATGAACAGCAGAGGGGTGCAGAGCACAACCGCTCTCTACTGCAGTCAGGCAGCAAATTCGCTCTTGCTCTTCACGGTACTCTACCTTAACAAAAAAACTGAAAGATAGACTACAAATCATCCGGCACAAAATGGTGAGATTCGCCCTGGACTTTGGTCGAAGAGAGCATGTAGGACAGGATGAATTACAACAACTGAATATGCTGAATGTTGAAGACAGAGTAAAACAACTGGCGTTAAATCACGTTTATAAAATCTTGCTGCGATGTTTGTCAAGGCTGGGAACCACAACAATTACAGTACTAGTGGAACGGAACACAACTTTGTAAGTAAGTTTATTCACGTATACACAAATACAATTACATAGATTCTTATACATAGTGTGGAAAATACTGTATATATTTTCCGGAAATACAGTAATTTATAGGTGAATAGATGGCCTATACTGTATTTAATAATATTTGTCATAAAAAACGGGAAGTCTGCGTCTGGTCAGGGGACTCGCCATCTTGGTTTTGAATTTGTATTAGAACGTTGGTGTAATGGGTAGAAATTTTCGTGCTCTAGAGGTTAAAATTGTGTTGACACCTCTCAAATAGGAGGCGAAATTTGTGGATATGCGTTCCTGCATAATTTGAGATATCAGGCGACTGGACAAGACCTCTCCAGGAACCTCAGATAAGCTCTCTAGATTTGTGTGTAATTCTGACCAGCATTATTTTCATAGATTTAGTTAGAGTGAAGTTTTCTGAGTATGATACACATTAATCTCCAGTCAAATTGGTGAGTGATATTAAGATATATTTTCCTTCTGTTATGTAATTGTGTATATACATAACCATTTATTATTTTTAATATACAGTCCACAAAATTTATATATTTATCAGTATTCCTGGTTATACATATTTCATTGGTAATTAATAGGTCCGGAGCAACTTGTGGATATGACAGTGGTAGGTATCGAAGGGGGACATTTTTGCGACCTAGGTGTCCCAAATTCCTACTTGTCTAACTGATAAATAATAATTATCTTTGTTCATTTACTGTTATGTATATAATGATACATTCAGCTAAATGCAATTTTCCACACATAGCATTATATGTGTAGAGAAGCTAGGATAACCCAAAAAAGTCGGAGAGAGTGACTTATTTCTATTGTTGTACCCACAGTCAGTGGTCATGCTTCAAACACATTTTATTGTAAAAGAAACGAGTGGAACAGACTGCCTGCACATGCCAAAGCCTGTCATACCATTAGACAGTTCAAGAAGAGAACCAGAAGGTACCTTATGAATGAAGCTACAGAAAGGGAGAAGAATGAATGTACACCCAACTACTATAATTCTTTGTACAACTATGTGTCATGTCCAAATAAACTATTATTATTATTATTATTATTATTATTATTATTATTATTATTATTATTATTATTATTGTATAGCTAACATACATGTACCTATCATTGTTATCTAATTTTATATTTAATGTTAATGTAAATAACTCAGTTTGCCTTGTTCGTAGTATATCTGCTTTTATTGTTTCAACAATATCTTGTATTAGCACCACTTGCTTTAGTGATGAATATGGGGAATACATTTTTGGTAATTTTACTGTAAAAAAACCTTAAGACACCTATAACAATCGGTCCCATTTACCGGATACCTCACACAAACATCCCAAATTTCAGTGAGAAATTAGTCACTAATAACAAACAGACAAATGAATAAGCACCACCTTCTCTTAGCTGGAGACTTCAACATCAACCTTGGCATACTAGATGATCAGCCTGTAACTGATTTCATCAACAATATGAACAACACACTTCTCATACCAACAATAACTAAACCAACCAGGCTCACTGAGACAAGTGCAACCATAATAGACCACATATGGACCAATATACTAGCCCCCCTTAAATCAGGGATAATCACAGATAGCACTACAGACCACTACCCTACCTTCCTCCTGACAAACATTAGTAAACCACCACTTGAATACAACAAAGTCTCATTTAGACTCCATGACGACGCCTCAATAAGGAAGTTCACAGCTGACCTAGAGACTGTTGACTGGCCTACAGAATTCTCCAAGGCCAATGGTATTGATGACTGGACAGACATTTTTCTCAACAAATTACTTAGACTATACAACAAACATTGTCCTATAAAAACGAAACAGATCACAAACAAACGGCTTGGTTGCCCATGGCTAACCAGCACCATTCTGAAATCCATTGACAAGAAACACCAATATGAAAAGCAATATAGACAGGGCTTAATACACGAAGATATTCTTAAACACTATTCATCAGTTCTCACCAAAGTAATAAAGAAAGCCAAACAACTATACTACTCCAGTAGATTCACAGACACTAGAGGAGATATAAAAAAGACCTGGAAAACACTCTCTCAGATTCTAGGGACCCACAAACTGAAAAAAAACCAAGAATATTGTCCTAACTAAACCTAATGAAACACCACTACATCCCATTGACACAGCTAACAAGATAAACAACTTCTTCTCAACCATAGGCTCTAATCTCGCCAATAAAATCCCACATACCAATGCCCATGCTGGGGACTACCTAGATGGGAATTTCCCAAATTCCTTCTATCTTGCACCAACTGAGCCCATGGAAGTCACCAAGATTATAAAGTCACTTAAAAATAACTCAGGAATCTGTCTCATGTCCCACCATTACTGTACAAGCGAGCGGCCCATGTCCTTTCGCATGCTATTTCATTACTCTTTAACAAGTCACTAGAAACTAGCACCTTCCCGAAACTACTCAAGATGGCAAGGGTTACACCAATACATAAAGGTGGCGACCCTACAGACTTAAACAACTATAGGCCAATGTCAAACTTACCATTGCTATCCAAAATCTTTGAGAAACTCGTGCACAGGAGACTATATTCATTTATAATGGCACAAAACATACTCAACCCCTGCCAATTTGGATTCAGGAAAAATAAAAGCACTAATGATGCAATCATAAAAATGCTAGATCTGCTTTACACAGCATTGGAAAATAAGGAATATCCACTAGGAATTTTTATTGACCTAAGAAAAGCTTTTGACACAGTAGACCACGACATCCTACTCCACAAACTTGACCATTACGGTATAAGAGGCCATGCGCTTGCTTATTTCAAATCTTACCTTACTAATAGGTATCAGTATGTCACCATTAAAGACACAGCATCAACAACACGGCCACTTGATACTGGAGTTCCCAAGGGAAGTGTCCTTGGTCCCCTGCTCTTCCTCATATACATCAATGATCTTTCAAACGTATCCCAACACCTGAAACCCATTCTCTTTGCTAACGACACGACTTATGTCATCTCTCACCCTAATCTTGCCACCCTCAACACCATTGTTAACGAGGAGCTGATCAAAATATCGACTTGGATGACAGCCAATAAACTTATGCTTAACACTGACAAAACCTACTATATTATGTTTGGTAGCAGAGCAGGAGATGCACAAATTAACATTAAGATCGACAACACTCTAATTACTAGACATAATGAGGGCAAATTCCTAGGCCTATACCTTGACAACAACCTGAATTTCAGCACCCATATCCAACACATAACCAAAAAAGTATCCAAAACGGTTGGGATCCTCTCCAAGATACGATGCTACGTGCCGCAAAATGCCCTTCTCACACTATACCACTCACTTATTTATCCATACCTCACCTATGCTATTTGTGCTTGGGGATCAATTGCAGCAACACACCTAAAGCCAATAATAACCCAACAAAAAGTTGCAGTAAGAATAATCACTAAATCCCATCCCTGACAACACCCCCCCCCCACTCTTCATAGATCTAAACTTACTCCCTGTTCAGTACATCCACACTTACTACTGTGCAATCTACATCTACAGGACCTTAAACTCAAATATCAACCTTGACCTAAAATGCTTTCTTGACAGTTGTGACAGAACCCACAGGCATAACACCAGACACAAACATCTCTATGACATTCTCCGTGTCCGACTAAACCTTCACAAAAATTCAATGTATGTCAAAGGCCCTAAAATCTGGAACACCCTACCTGAGAACTCTAGAACTGCAGACACATTCATCACCTTCAAAACTACCATTAGAAAACATCTTATCTCCCTGATACACCCCATCAACTAACTACACGAATACCACCTGGTGGTTCACACTTACACTCACTCACCCATTTGACCATAAACAGAAATATTAACCTCAATCTTAAAATAATGAATCCTGTGATACTCCAATACTGAAACTATGTACTGTGCCAAAACAAAAGCATTCACATTGCTAAACTCACAAACTAGTATTTAGTCACTTAGCCATAATACCAACTTACCTCATAATTTGTAATATTTTAAAATTAAGAATTAAATTAAGTCTGCCCGAAATGCCTAGCCATGCTAGGTGTTCTAGTGGTACACTCTGTAATCATTATTTAACTACATGTAAACCACACAATAACCAAATTCTGTAAACTCAGCATTGTAATCCTTATAGAGAATAAACTTTGATTACAAGAACCCCAATGGAAATATGTCACTTTGAGTGACTTTTTTCGGGGTTATCCTGGGTAACCTACACATATGCTGATATGTATGATAATTTGTGTAACTGTATTTATATGTAACTGTACCTAAATTTACTTACTTTACTTATTTACTTACGTCTTAATTGCAGCTATATCAAAATAGAAATTAAACTTTTGAGTCTCCCATCAAATGAGTTTTCTTTAACATTTTCTTAGAAACATAGAAAATGCCATCATGTAAGGGGAAACCTGGAAAATTATATTTAGGCTTTCAGTAAGTAAGTAAGTTTATTCAGGTATACACAAATGCAGTTACATTGATTATGTGTAGCATATGTGTAGAGAACCTAGGATAACCCAGAAAAGTCATACATAGTGACTTATTTCCACTGGGGTCCTTTATATAGGACTTACATTTTAGGGGCCGTGAAGCTTGAACTTTTATGGGGCTCCTTCGCAACCAGCAAAGACTAGGCCTACACGATACTTCAATAACCTTTCAATTTTTATTTTAATGATTATTTTGTGTTGAATTACACTATAATATTATATATTTTTTTTAAAAACCTCTTCTCATATAGTAGACCCAAAAATTTTGAACTATGTGGACTGAAGTAACTTCTCGGGCTCCTCCGGGATTAGGGGCCCTAAAGCTTAAGCTTCATTAGTTTCACAGTAGATCCACCACTGGGATTGGAGTTTTAACCCAGGGGAGGGTTAGCCACCCTGGATAATAACTTGGTAAAGTCAGTGTGTCATCAGGAACTGACTTATATCCATTAGGGTCCATTAATTAATCTTTTCCCCCGGGATGCAATCCACAACAGTTAGCTAATGCCCAGGTACCTCAAGGCCCTCAACGGAAATACGTCAGGTTTTATCTGACTTTTTATGGGCTATCCTTTCTTACTATGTATGAAAATTGTACCTATGTGTGCCTGTACCTAAATAAACTTACTTATTTCCCAATTTTTGCTAGGTTGCAATAATCGCAATGGAGTGAATAGCAATGCAAGTCATCTTAAGTAAGTAAGTTTATTCAGGTACAGGTACACATGCATACAGTTACATAAATTATCATACATAACAGCATATTTGTAGATTACTTAGGATAACCCAAAAAAGTTGGACAAAGTGACTTATTTCGACCTTTATCTGCTGCTCCTCAGTTCTCTAGCATCTACTGTTCGACTGCTAGTCGAGCCGGGGATTAGATTTTAGATTTTGCCACCGAAGTGGCTAGTTTATTGTGCACTCTGTATCCATAATGTGGACGGTAGCGCAAGAGCATATGAATACACAAAACCCTCAGCCTGGGAGCCTACTGGCTCTCCCTCTTTTCTTGCTGGGACGCGTCCACAGACACACCTGCTTGGGCTAATTTCTATTTCAATTTCCTTCTTGCATTGCTCTTGACGAGGCATTGCTGGGGCCTAGGTAATATTGCAGAGGATCGGCAACTTTGCAGGAGGTTCTGTAATATAGCTGGACCTTGGACAACATTGCTGGAGGCATAACAATATTTCTGGAGGATTGACAATACTGCTGGAGGCTTGACAACATTGCTGGATGCTTGACAACATTGCTGAAGGCCTGACAACACTGATAAAGTCTTGACAACATTGCTGGAAGCATAACAATATATTTGGAGGTTTGATAGAATTGCTGGAGGTTTGACAACATTGCTGGAGGCTTGACAAAATTTCTGGAGGTTTGACAACATTGATGAAGGTTTGACAACATTTCTGGAGGCTTGACAACATATCTGGAGGCTTGACAACATATCTGGAGGCGTGAGGACATTGCCGGAGGCTTAACAATATTTCTTGAAGTTTGAAAACATTGTTGTAGGCAATTGTAGGTTAACTAACACATTTTTCCTAGGAGATGACTTGCTAGGTTCAGTCCTGCAATATGTTTTCTTGGCTGCTTGTAACACCTTCTCAACAAAATCCTTGAGATATCTTAATTTTGAGGCAATATAAAAAATTCTTAATAACTTTATCGTCTAGAAATTCCTCGCTGCAAATACGTAAAGACCTTAAAAACACTAAAGGAAAACGCTCCTTTTAGCTTTTGTTTCATGAGTGGAATAATAATGAATGTACAAGCACACATTAGTTAGCTTCCTTTATATTGCAAATATAATTCTCCTGTCTACTCGGTGGACTACAACATCTAAAATTGGTATTGTTATTGTAGCATGCTAAGAGTATGTTACATTTTATTCAGCATATGTCACACACTCGTATAGGCATGCTCTCTCGATCAGTGAACCAGGTGCTAAGGTATAATGAGTAGTGGGGTCCCTTGTTATTCTAACACCTTGGTTCAACCAGCCAATGACAGGGAATCCCACCAAAGTTATGAAGCGACGTGGTACACTTGTGAATCAACATTGGCAGATTTACCTCCAAGTTTGGTCAATGACGGTTCTCACTGTGTCTTTTGCTTGCATTGCCTTACTCTACATATCTTCTGTATATATTGTGCATAAAACTGTTTGCTGTTTGGTGAAAGAAATCTAGGTAGTTTATCTGCTGCCATTCGCTCATTCCTCGTCTCTTTCTTGGTTATCGTGGTATACTAGACTACACCTGTTTTCTTAATAGCTGTCCACTTTAGCACAACAGTGAACCTAATCAAGGGGGATGAATGGTATATTCTGATCTTTCGGCCACATGCAGCGAACTTCATCAATATATATTAACTTAGAAGAATATCTTTCAGGAGCCTTGTCTTAAGAAACTAAATATATAAGTTGCTAAACACAGGAAAAAGCGGGAACCCCATCAACATTTTTTTTTTTTTTGTGAATGTAATATTTTCCTTTACAAAAACTTGTGATCTATTTTGTACAGTTTCATCAATTCAGTGATAATATTCTTAGGAAAATGAATAGGGAGCTTTCCTAGTTAGCCTTCATGATATATACTACCTGGAGTCTGTCTGGAGGGTATTCCGGCGATCAACGCCCCCGCGACCCGGTCCCGACCAGGACTTACAGTGGATCAAGGCCTGATAGGTCTGATAGGCCTGATCAACCAGGCTGTTACTGATGGCCGCACGTAGTCCAACATACGAACCACAGCCCAGTTGATCCGGCACCGGCTTTAAGTATTTGTTCAGTTCCCTCTTGCAGGCAGCCAGTGGGCTATTCGTTATTCCCCTTATGCCTGGTGGGAAGCTGTTGAACAGTCTTGGGCGCTGGACGTTTACTTGGTTTTCACTTAATGTACCAATGGCGCCCTTACTTTTTACTAGGGGTAATTTTGCACCGCCTGCTCAGTCTTTTGCTTTCGTAGGGAGTGATTTCTGTGCGCTGATTAAGGACCATTCCTTCTAAAATTTTCCAAATTTAAATTATGATATATTTCTTTTGCCTGGGTTCAGCGAGCACAAGTGCTTCCAAGTATTCCCAGTGGTTAAGGTATTTGACGGAAATTTATGTGCAGTAATTGGTGATGAATGGTGATATTAATGTACAGCAGTATTCCTGCCTAGAGAGAACAAGTGGTTTAAAAACGATCATCATTGGCTTGGAATCTCTTGTTTTGAACGTTCTCAGTATCCATCCAATCATATTCTTTGCAGATGTGATCGTGGCACTGTTGTGATCCTTTAAAGTGAGATCCTCAGACATTAACACTCCCAGGTCACTCACATTACTTTTCCGCTCTATTGTATGATTAGAGTTTGTGGTATACTCAGTTCTAATTATCTCTTCCAGTTTTTCATAATGGAGTAGTTGGAATTTGTCTTCATTGAACATCATATTGTTTTCCGTTGCCCACTGGAAAACTTGATTTATATCTTCTTGGAGGTTAACCGTGTCTTCAGTGGATGACACACTCATGCAGATCCTGGTATCGTCTGCAAAGGATGACACGGTGCTCTGTGTATGTCTGATACGAGGATGAGGAACAGACTGGGGGCGAGTACTTTGTCTTGTGGAGCAGAACTTTTCACTATAGCAGCTTTCAATTGAACTCTGTTTATCACTACTCCTTGTGTTCGATTGGTTAGAAAGTTGAAGATCCATCTCTTCAGTTTGCCAGTCATCCCCTTAGCACGCACTTTGTGTTCTATTACGCCATGATCGCACTTGTCAAAGGCTTTTGCAAAGTCTGTGTATATTGCATCTGCATTCTGTTTGTTTTCCAGTGACTCCAAGACCATATCATAGTGGTCCAGTAGTTACGAGAGGCACGAGCGACCCGCTCTGAACACATATTACCCTGGATTGTGCCGCATTTGGGAATCCAAGCAGTTTGCAAACATGCTTCTGTACTCTTTCAAAGATTTTTATGATGTGGGACGTTAGAGCTATTGGTCTATAGTTCTTAGCTCATGCTATATCTGTTGTTTTTAATGACTGTGGAATTCCACCCATGTCTAAGCTCCTTTTCCCTGGTATACTTAGGACATGTGTAAGGGGTTTCTTGCAGTTATTAATGAACCCGGAGTTCCACGAGTCTGGGCCTGGGGCTGAGTGCATGGGCATGTTGTCAATGTCTTTCTCAATTTCTAGTGGAGTTAGTGTAATGTCAGAAATCTGGCATGCATTGATGACGTTTTGAGGTTCATTCATGACAAAATCATGTGGACTGTCGACTTTTAGACTGATTAGTGGCTCGCTAAACACAGCTGTGTTGAGATTTAAGTATCTTACTCATTCATTCCTTTTTTGTCATCTATGTAAGTCTCATTTTGTCTAAGCAAAGGCCCGATACTAGATTTTATTTTTTTTTTTTTTTTTTTGTATGTGCGAAGAAATATTTCGAATTTCTTTCAATTTCACTAATCGCTTTTAGCTCCTCCTGTCTCTCCTGGATTCTGTATGAATCCTTTAACTTAAACTCAATAATTTCCATTTACCTGCTTAGCACTTCCTTCCATGCATCAGATAATCTAGCGTTCTTGAGGAGATCAGTAATTCTTCGTCGTTTCTGTAAAGCGAGCATCTTTTTCCCTCCAATTTACTTTTTCTCTTCTTCTTTCTTAGAGGAATGTGCCTTGAACACACTTCAACTGCCAAGAGATTGATCCATTCAAGGCACTGGTTTGTATCCACGTTATTTAAGATATCTTCCCAACACATTTCATTTAGGACATGGTTCACCTGATCCCAGTTGATGTTCTTGTTGATGAAGTTGAATTTCGTGAAGACACCTTCATAGCTACGTGCATTTTGCTGGTCATGATCCCTGTGCATGAAAGTCTGAACTTCGATTAGACTGTGATCTGAAATAGTCATTTTATATATTGTTGTTTCTTACCAACTCCTCATTATTTGTGAAAATAGGGTCAAGTGTGTTTTCCAGTTTTGTTGGCTCCACTATCTGCTGACTTAGGGTGTGTTTATTGCAGAGATTAAGCAGCTCATATGTGTGTGACTTTTCATCTGCATTGCCTCCAGGGACTTTCTGCTATAACAATATATTAGCTACATTCTTCCGTTTTGTATATAATATATATGAACATTAAAATGGTATAAAATACCGACAGGTTGTTAGGTAAGACACATATGCAACAGTTAGGTACCTTTATTTCGAAACGTTTCGCCTACACAGTAGGCTTCTTCAGTCGAGTACAGAAAAGTTGATAGAAGCAGAAGATATATATATATATATATATATATTTATATATATATATATATATATATATATATATATATATATATATATATATATATATATATATATGCCGAATATGTAAAACTGGTCAATTAGCAAGAACTCATTTAAAATTAAGTCCTTTCTGAAATTTTCTCTTATACGTTTAAAGATATATATTTTTTATTAATGTTAATGTAAAAAATTTTAATTTTGCACCAGAAGAATCTTAGAAAACTTACCTAACCTTATTATAACAAGATCAATTTATTTTAGCCTAACCCAACTAAATATATTTTAGATTTGTTTATAGTAATTTAATACTAAACAAACACAGTGAAATAGATTTTTTTCGTTAGGTTCAGAATTATTTTGGCGAAATTATTGCATACACAAATTTTCACTTGTCCTATATGGCAAGATGAGCGTTGCTATTTAAGCCAAGATCGCAAGTTCTGCCTATTCGGCACGACATATATATATATATATATATATATATATATGTCGTGCCGAATAGGCAGAACTTGCCATCTTGGCTTAAATAGCAACGCTCATCTTGCCATATAGGACAAGTGAAAATTTGTGTATGCAATAATTTCGCCAAAATCATTCAGAACCTAACGAAGAAAATATATTTCACTGTGTTTGTTTAGTATTAAATTATTGTAAACAAATCTAAAATATATTTAGTTGGGTTAGGCTAAAATAAATTGTTCTCGTTAGAATAAGGTTAGGTAAGTTTTCTAAGATTCTTTTGGTGCAAATTTAAAAAATTTTGCCTTAACATTAATGAAAAAAATATATCTTTAAACGTATAAGAGAAATTTTTAGAAAGGACTTAATTTTAAATGAGTTCTTGCTAATTGACCAGTTTTACATATTCGGCACGACATATATATATATATATATATATATATATATATATATATATATATATATATATATATATATATACCTAGACTTTACCTGGAGAAAGTTCCGGGGGTCAACGCCCTCGCGGCCCGGTCTGTGACCAGGCTTCCTGGTGGATCAGAGCCTGATCAACCAGGCTGTTACTGCTAGCTGCACGCAAACCAACGTACGAGCCACAGCCCGGCTGGTCAGGTACCGACTTTAGGTGCTTGTCCAGTGCCAGCTTGAAGACTGCCAGGGGTCTGTTGGTAATCCCCCTTATGTATGCTGGGAGGCAGTTGAACAGTCTCGGGCCCCTGACACTTATTGTATGGTCTCTTAACGTGCTAGTGACACCCCTGCGTTTCATTGGGGGGATGTTGCATCGTCTGCCAAGTCTTTTGCTTTCGTAGTGAGTGATTTTCGTGTGCAAGTTCGGTACTAGTCCCTCTAGGATTTTCCAGGTGTATATAATCATGTATCTCTCCCGCCTGCATTCTAGGGAATACAGGTTTAGGAACCTCAAGCGCTCCCAGTAAGTGAGATGTTTTATCTCAGTTATGCGTGCCGTGAAGGTTCTCTGTACATTTTCTAGGTCAGCAATTTCACCTGCCTTGAAAGGTGCTGTTAGTGTGCAGCAATATTCCAGCCTAGATAGAACAAGTGACCTGAAGAGTGTCATCATGGGCTTGGCATCCCTAGTTTTGAAGGTTCTCATTATCCATCCTGTCATTTTTCTAGCAGATGCGATTGATACAATGTTATGGTCCTTGAAGGTGAGATCCTCCGACATGATCACTCCCAGGTCTTTGACGTTGGTGTTTCGCTCTATTCTGTGGCCAGAATTTGTTTTGTACTCTGATGAAGATTTAATTTCCTCGTGTTTACCATATCTGAGTAACAGAAATTTCTCATCGTTGAACTTCATATTGTTTTCTGCAGCCCACTGAAAGATTTGGTTGATGTCCGCCTGGAGCCTTGCAGTGTCTGCAATGGAAGACACTGTCATGCAGATTCGGGTGTCATCTGCAAAGGAAGACACGGTGCTGTGGCTGACATCCTTGTCTATGTCAGATATGAGGATGAGGAACAAGATGGGAGCGAGTACTGTGCCTTGTGGAACAGAGCATTTCACCGTAGCTGCCTCGGACTTGACTCTGTTGACTACTACTCTCTGTGTTCTGTTAGTGAGGAAATTATAGATCCATCGACCAACTTTTCCTGTTATTCCTTTAGCACGCATTTTGTGCGCTATTACGCCATGGTCACACTTATCGAAGGCTTTTGCAATGTCTGTATATATTACATCTGCATTCCTTTTGTCTTCTAGTGCATCTAGGACCTTGTCGTAGTGATCCAATAGTTGAGACAGACAGGAGCGACCTGTTCTAGACCCATGTTGCCCTGAGTTGTGTAACTGATGGGTTTCTAGATGGGTGGTGATCTTGCTTCTTAGGACCCATTCAAAGATTTTTATGATATGGGATGTTAGTGCTATCGGTCTGTAGTTCTTTGCTATTGCTTTACTGCCCCCTTTGTGGAGTTTGGCTATGACTGTTGTTTTTAGTAACTGTGGGACGACCCCCGTGTCCATGCTCCCTCTCCATAGGATGGTAAAAGCTCGTGATAGGGGCTTCTTGCAGTTCTTGATGAACACGGAGTTCCATGAGTCTGACCCTGGGGCAGAGTGCATGGGCATGTCATTTATCGCCTGTTCGAAGTCATTTGGCGTCAGGATAACATCAGATAGGCTTGTGCTAACCAAATTCTGTGGCTCTCTCATAAAAAATTAATTTTGATCTTCGACTCTCAGTCTGGTTAGCGGCTTGCTAAAAACTGAGTCATATTGGGACTTGAGTAGCTCACTCATTTCCTTGCTGTCATTTGTGTAGGACCCATCTTGTTTAAGTAGGAGCCCAATACTGGACGTTGTTCTCGACTTTGATTTGGCAAGCATCGCGCTTAAGTTCGATGCTTGCTATTTCTCTGACCAGTGACTCCCTACGCATTTCAGATATATTGACCTCTTTTAGCAGCTCTGTTATTCTTTTCCGTCGCCTGTAAAGGGAGCGCCTGTCTCTTTCTATTTTACATCTACATCTATTTTTTCTTAGAGGAATAAGCCTTGTGCATACATCGAGTGCCACCGAGTTTATCTGTTCTAGGCATAAGTTGGGGTCTGTGTTGCTTAGTATATCTTCCCAGCTTATATCGGTTAGGACTTGGTTTACTTGGTCCCACTTTATGTTTTTGTTATTGAAGTTGAATTTGGTGAATGCTCCCTCGTGACTAATCTCATTATGTCGGTCTGGGGCTCCGAGCATACATGTCTGAACCTCAGTTATGTTGTGATCTGAGTATATTATTTTTGATATGGTGACATTTCGTATCAGATCATCATTGTTAGTGAAGATGAGGTCTAGTGTATTCTCCAGTCTAGTAGGCTCTATTATTTGCTGGTTTAAATTGAATTTCGTGCAGAGATTTAAAAGCTCGTGTGAGTGTGAGTTCTCATCAGAGTTGCCTCCTGGTGTTATTACTGCAACAACATTATTTGCTATATTCCTCCATTTTAGGTGCCTTAAGTTGAAATCCCTCCAGGAGCAAGAAGTTGGGGGCAGGAGATGGCAGATTTTCCAGACAGTGGTCAATTTTTAACAGCTGTTCCTGGAATTGCTGGGATGTTGCATCCGGAGGCTTGTAGACTACCACAATGACTAGGTTTTGGTTCTCGATCTTTACTGCTAAAACTTCCACTACATCATTTGAGGCATTAAGCAGTTCTGTGCAAACAAGTGACTCTGCGATGTATATATATATATATATATATATATATATATATATATATATATATATATATATATATATATATATATATATATATATATATATATATATATATATATATATATATGCAATAAGATCACAGTAAACAGGTGATTTCAGAATATGCAAAACAACCACTCACCTAATTGTACTCACCTAATTGTGGTTGCAGGGGTTGAGACTCAGCCTCTTCACTGATCGCTACTAAGTCCTCTCTCTCTCTGCTTCCTGAGCTTTGTCATACCTCTTCTTAAAACTATGTATGGTTCCTGCCTCCACTACTTCACTTTCTAGGCTATTCTACTTCCTGACGACTCTATGACTGAAGAAAAACTTCCTAACGTCCCTGTGACTCGTCTGAGTCTTCAGCTTCCAGTTGTGACCCCTTGTTTCTGTGTCCCCTCTCTGGAACATCCTATCTCTGTCCACCTTGTCTATTCCCCGCGGTATCTTGTATGTCGTTATCATGTATCCCCTGACCCTTCTGTCCTCCAGTGTCGTCAATCCGATTTCCCTCAACCTTTCCTCGTACGACATTCCCCAGAGCTCTGGGACTAGCCTTGTTGCAAACCTTTGTGCTTTCTTTAACTTCTTGACGTGCTTGACCAGGTGTGGGTTCCAGACTGGTGCTGCATACTCCAGTATGGGCCTAACATACACAGTGTACAGTGTCTTGAACGATTCCTTATTAAGGTATCGGAACGCTAGTCTCAGATTTGCCAGGCGCCCGTATGCTGCAGCAGTTATTTGGTTGATGTGTGCCTCCGGTGACGTGCTCGGTGTTATGGTCACCCCAAGGTCTTTCTCCCTGGGTGAGGTCTGTAGTCTTTGTCCACCTAGCCTATACTCTGTGTGCGGTCTTCTTTGCCCCTCCCCAATCTTCATGACTTTGCATTTGGCAGGGTTGAATTCGAGAAGCCAGTTTCTGGACCACATCTCCAGCCTGTCCAGGTCTCTTTGCAGTCCTGCCTCATCCTCATCCGATTTAATTCTTCTCATCAGCTTCACATCATCTGCCAATAGGGACACTTCAGAGTCTATTCCTTCTACCATGTCGTTCGCATATATCAAAAATAGCACTGGTCCTAGAACTGACCTCTGTGGGACCCCGCTCGTGACAGGCGCCCACTGTGATACCTCTTCACGTACCATGACTCGTTGCTGCCTTCCTGTCAGGTATTCCCTGATCCATTGCAGTGCCCTCCCTGTTATATGCGCCTGATCCTCCAGCTTCTGCACTAATCTCTTGTGGGGAACTGTGTGAAAGGCCTTCCTGCAGTCTAGGAAAACGCAATCAATCCACCACTCTCTCTCGTGTCTTACTTCTGTTACCTTGTTATAAAACTCCAGAAGGTTTGTGACACAGGATTTGCCTTCCATGAACCCATGTTGGTTTTCATTTATAATCTTGTTCCGTTCCAGGTGTTCCACCACTCTCCTCCTGATAATCTTCTCCATGACTTTGCACACAATACATGTCAGAGACACAGGTCTGTAGTTTAGTGCCTCATTTCTGTTTTCTTTCTTAAATATGGGGACTACATTTGCTGTCTTCCATTTCTCAGGTAGTTGCCCAGTTTCAAGGGATGTGTTGAAGATTGTGGTTAGGGGCATGCACAGCATCTCTGCTTCTTCTCTAAGGACCCATGGGGAGATGTTGTCCGGTCCCATCGCCTTTGAGGTATCAAGGTCACTTAGCGGCTTCTGCACCTCCTCCTCGGTTGTTCGTATGTCATCCAACACTTGTTGGTATATTCCCTCTTGATGTTCCCTTCTGTGCTATCTTCCCAGAGCCCTTCCTGTCTCTACTGTAAAAACTTCCTTAAATCTCCTGTTTAGCTCCTCACATACCTCCTGATCATTTCTTGTGAGTTCTCCACCTTCTGTCCTCAGTCTGATCACCTGGTCTTCGACTGTTGTCTTCCTCCTGATGCGGCTATACAACAGTTTCGGGTCAGTCTTGATTTTCGATGATATGTTATTTTCATACTGTCGCTGGGCCTCCCTCCTTACCTGTGCATACTCGTTCCTGGCTCTGCGACTGATCTCCCTATTTTTATGTGTTCTCTCCCTTCTGTACTTTTTCCATTCTCTATTGCACTTCGTTTTTGCCTCCTTACACCGTCGGGTAAACCAGGGGCTCGTTCTGGTCTTCCCATTGTTTCTGTTGCCCTTGGGAATAAACCTTTCCACTGCCTAATAGCATTTGGTTGTTACATATCCCATCATTTCATTTACTGGCTTTCCTGCCAGTTCTCTGTCCCACGGAACCTCCTGCAAGAATTTCCTCAACCCTATGTAGTCCCCTGTTTTAAAGTCAGGCTTTTCCCATTCAACTCCTGTTACCCTCTCCACTTGCAACTCTACTATGTATTCAAAGCACAGAACCACGTGGTCACTAGCTCCTAGGGGACCCTCATAGGTGATGTCCTCAATGTCTGAGCTGCCCAGGGTGAACACAAGATCCAATCTTGCTGGTTCATCCTCCCCTCTCACTCTGGTAGTGTCCTTAACATGTTGGTGCATGAGGTTTTCCAGCACCACATCCAACATCTTGGCTCTCCATGTTTCGGGACCCCCATGTGGCTCCAGGTTTTCCCAGTCAATCTCCCTGTGGTTGAAATCCCCCATAACCAGCAACTTTGTTCTGCTGGAGTGAGCTCTTCTTGCCACCTCAGCAAGTGTGTCCACCATTGCTCTGTTGCTCTCTTCATATTCCTCTCTTGGTCTCCTGCAGTTCTGTGGTGGATTATACATCACTGCAATGACCACCTTGTGCTCCCCAGACAAGTGTACCTACTATGTAGTCCCTTTCTCCTGTCTCGTCTATGCCTCCCATTTTCTCGAATTTCCATCGGTTTTTACGAGCAGAGCAACCCCTCCTCCCCCTCTGCCTCTTCTATCTTTCCTCATTATCTGGTATCCTGGTGGGAAAAATGCATCTGTTATTGTTTCCGTGAGTTTTGTTTCTGTAACTGCTATGATGTCTGGAGACTTCTCATTGATTCTTTCTTGCCATTCCTCATATTTATTCGTTAATTCATCCGCATTTGTGTACCATACCATTCTGAAAGATAATGTGAGAAGTCACGAAAGCAATTGAAATTTCTCTATTCTTTCACAATGGTTATTTTGCACATATATATACACACACACACACACACACACATATATATATATATATATATATATATATATATATATATATATATATATATATATATATGTATGTATATATATATATATATATATATATATATATATATATATATATATATATATATATATATATATATATATATATATATATATATATAGCAAGGGGAAGGTCTCTTCATATTTTCGGATCTCCTGGGTCTCCCTGTGGCTGGCAGCTCCACCCCCTTCCACTACAGAGTATGGCAAGTAGGTGTCTGCCAATGTGGCAGCACAGGTGTAGTCCCTGGCAATCTGCTTTCCATCCTTCCAGGGTAGCATAGTGGCTCCATCAGGACGCTTTTGACTTCCATCAGACCTCTGTACTTGGGGTTCCCGTTGAGCTGGGCAATGGCGAGGCTTTTCTTTATTATGTCATTGATCTCCTCATGTCTGGCATACTTCCCCTTGCTATAACTTCATTCCAATAGGGTCGGAGACCCTTGGAGCATGGGCAAGTGTGCTCTAAAGTTCCTCAAAGAGCTGGGTGAAAAGCTCATCATAGAAACCAAGGACCACAGGGCGACCAGCTTCCTCTTTCAGAGACTCAGTGTTGCGATCCAGAGAGGAAATGCCTGCAGCATTCTGGGCACCCGGCCCACCGCAGGGGAGCTGGACGAAGGAGAGTTGGCTGTGCCCGGGGGAGGAAAGTCACGCAGGAGATACCGCAGTCGCTCTCTCTCACAGTCCTCTACAGACTCCTACTGTGTAGAGAAAGAATACAGGTAACCTGTGAAGCCAGTGTGGTGATTGCAGTATATAGTGGAAGACTCAGACATTTACAAAGCAATAATGTCGTTCCCATCTGGCTCTGCTGGGGGTTACACTGCAATAAGGCCACAGCATTTAAAAGAAATGGTTAATCCAGTTATTGGGGAAATTGCAGAGACACTGCTTTCAGAGATCACAAGGTTCGTCAACAATTCCTTGGCTGGTCTGATCCCTGATGAAATTAGACCTTTCTTTTTTGGTGCAACACTTTGTGCACTTAAAAAGAAGGATGGAGGAATTCGGCCAATTGCAGTAGGCAACACCTTACGCCGCCTCGTATCCAAAGCTGCTGTCCGAAGTATTCGTGCACAGGCAGCCATGATGCTTCAACCAAACCAGCTTGGCTTTGGGGTCTCTCAAGGAAGTGAAGCAGCGGTTCATGCAACAAGGGCGTATATCAACAACCTGCCTGAGGACAGTCAGTCAACAAGTGATAAATGCAGTGAGATCAAAACTACCAGGAGCAGCAGTCATTGCCCCCACAAATAGTGTCTTGCTAGGAGCACCTCTGGGAAGCAATG
>NC_091293.1:54646543-54649043 GCF_038502225.1 Cherax quadricarinatus
CTGTCATACTCCACCATACGTGAGTGCCACATAGCTGGAAGACAAGCTAGCTATGTTCCCCCTGTCATACTCCACCATACGTGCGTGCCACATAGCAGGAAGACAAGCTAGCTATGTTCCCCCTGTCATACTCCACCACACGTGAGTGCCACATAGCAGGAAGTCAAGCTAGCTATGTTCCCCCTGTCATACTCCACCACACGTGAGTGCCACATAGCAGGAAGACAAGCTAGCTATGTTCCCCACTGTCATACTCCACCACACGTGAGTGCCACATAGCAGGAAGTCAAGCTAGCTATGTTCCCCCTGTCATACTCCACCACACGTGACTGCCACATAGCAGGAAGACAAGCTAGCTATGTTCCCCCTGTCATACTCCACCACACGTGACTGCCACATAGCAGGAAGACAAGCTAGCTATGTTTCCCCTGTCATACTCCACCACACATGAATGCTACATACACATAGGCAGCTAAAATCTGTCAGCTTGAGGTGAGAGTAAAGACTGCGTGAGCAGGGGTATGAGAGGAAAAGTAAGAAGAAACGAAAGATGTAAGGCGAGGGGGAAAGAGAAACGAACTAGGATGAAAGAGAAACGAATTAGGATGAAAGAGAAGCGAATTAGGATGAAAGAGTAACGAGGGGGAGAAAGGTAAGAGTGAGGAAAACGAAAGATGGAGTCGAGATGGCATTGGAAGAGGGATTTGAAAGAAACAAGGGGAAAAAAATATTAAAAAAAAAATAATTTTTCAAAAGATAGTGTTAGAAACGTTTTATGTTTTGTATCATGAAGCGCTAAATGCGTCTGAAATATTTAGCACAACTAGTGATGAAGGCTCGATCCTCTCTCAGCTAATTCTGGTCGATCTTTGAAAAGTCATGGTGCTGGAATGGGAAGAGATAATTCTAGAAGAGGAAAATGGGAGACATGCCAAAATTAAAAAGTATTAAGGGTGAAGAGTAGAAAAATGGTGATGGGTAGGAGGAGAGGAGAGATTGTGACAGGACTAAAGTGAAGGTAAGAGAAATTATGGTGAGTGTACTACGAATGAAGCTAAGAATAGTGAAAGCAAGTAAGAGGAGTGATAATGAAGGTACGAGAAATGGCTATGAAGATAAGAGGAAGCAGTGAGGATGATAGAAATGATAGTGACGGTATGGGCCTGACATACACAGTGTACAGTGTCTTGAACGATTCCTTACTAAGGTATCGGAACGCTATTCTCAGGTTTGCCAGGCGCCCATATGCTGCAGCAGTTATCTGGTTGATGTGTGCCTCCGGAGACATGCTCGGTGTTATGGTCACCCCAAGATCTATCTCCTTGAGTGAGGTTTGCAGTTTTTGTCCACCTAGCCTATACTCTGTCTGCGGTCTTCTTTGCCCTTCCCCAATTTTCATGACTCTGCATTTGGCAGGGTTGAATTCAAGAAGCCAGTTGCTGGACCAGGTGTCCAATCTGTCCAGGTCTCTTTGTAGTCCTGCCCGATCCTCATCTGATTTCATTCTTTCATTAACTTCACATTATCTGCGAACAGGGACACTTCAGAGTCTATCCCTTCCATCTTGTCATTCACATATATCAAAAATAGCACTGGTCCTAGGACTGACCACTGTGGAACCCCGCTCGTCACAGGAGCTCACTGTGATACCTCATCACGAACCATGACTCGTTGTTGCCTCCAAGTCAGGTATTCAGTGATCCATTGCAGTGCCCCTCCTGTTATACGTGCCTGGTCCTCCAGCTTCTGCACTAATCTCCTGTGAGCAACTGTGTCGAAGGCCTTCCTGCAGTCCAGGAAAATGCAATCAACCCACCCTTCTCTCTCATATCTTACTTCTGTTACCTTGTCATAGAACTCCAGAAGGTTTGTGACACAGGATTTTCCTTCCATGAATCCGTGCTGGTTGTCGTTTATAATCTTGTTCCATTCCAGGTGCTCCACTACTCTTCTCCTGATAATCTTCTCCATGTCTTTGCATACTATACAAGTCAGAGACACTGGTCTGTAGTTGAGTGCCTTGTTTCTGTCTCCTTTCTTAAAAATGGGGACTACATTTGCCGTCTTCCATACCTCAGGTAGTTGCCCAGTTTCAAGTGATGTATTGAAGATTGTGGTTAGTGGCATGCACAGCTTCTCTGCTCCTTCTCTAAGGACCCACAGGGAGATGTTGTCTGGACCCATCGCTTTTGAGGTATCAAGGTCACTTAGCAGCTTCTGCACCTCCTCCTCCATTGTTTGTACGTCATCCAACACGTGATGGTATATTTCTTGTTGGTGTTCCCCTCTGTGTTGTCTTCCCAGAGTCCTTCCTGTCTCTACTGTAAATACTTCCTTAAATCTCATGTTGAGCTCCTCACATACCTCGTGATCGTTTCTTCTGAGTTCCTCACCTTCTTTCCTCACCTGGTCTTTGATTGTTGTTTTCCTCCTGATGTGGCTATACATCAGTTTCGGGTCAGACTTGACTTTCGATGCTGGGCCTCCCTCCTTACCTGTG
>NC_091293.1:54654043-54739043 GCF_038502225.1 Cherax quadricarinatus
TCACAAAATGCATATTAGAATGTGTATTCACCTAATTTTCATGAAAGGTTATATGTAATCAATGGCTGTGTGTGTGTGTGTGTGTGTGTGTGTGTGTGTGTGAGTGTGTGTGTGTGTGTGTGTGTGTGTGTGTGTGTGTGTGTGTGTGTGTGTGTGTGTGTGTGTGTGTGTGTGTGTATGTGTGTGTGTGTACTCACCTATTTGTGGTTGCAGGGGTCGAGTCTTAGCTCCTGGCCCCGCCTCTTCACCGGTTGCTACTGGGCCCTCTCTCTCCCCGCTCCATGAGCTTTATCAAACCTCGTCTTAAAACTGTGTATGGTTCCTGCCTCTACTACGTCATTTTCTAGGCTATTCCACTGCCTTACAACTCTATGACTGAAGAAATACTTCCTAATATCTCTCTGACTCATTTGTGTCTTCAACTTCCAATTGTGGCCTCTTGTTTCTGTGTCCTCTCCCTGGAACATCCTGTCTTTGTCCACCTTGTCTATTCCACGCAGTATTTTATAAGTCGTTATCATGTCTCCCCTGACCCTCCTGTCCTCCAGTGTCGTCAGGCCGATTTCCCTTAATCTTTCTTCATAGGACATTCCCCTTAGCTCTGGAACTAACCTTGTCGCAAACCTTTGTACTTTCTCTAGTTTCTTGACGTGCTTTATCAAGTGCGGATTCCAAACAGGTGCTGCATACTCCAGTATGGGCCTGACATACACGGTGTACAGTGTCTTGAACGATTCCTTACTAAGGTATCGGAATGCTGTTCTCAGGTTTGCCAGGCGCCCATATGCTGCAGCAGTTATCTGGTTGATGTGTGCTTCCGGAGACATGCTCGGTGTTATACTCACCCCAAGATCTTTCTCCTTGAGTGAGGTTTGCAGTCTTTGGCCACCTAGCCTATACTCTGTCTGTGGTCTTCTGTGCCCTTCCCCTATCTTCATGACTTTGCATTTGGCAGGATTAAATTCGAGAAGCCATTTGCTGGACCAGGTGTCCAGTCTGTCCAGGTCTCTTTGAAGTCCTGCCTGGTCCTCATCAGATTTAATTCTCCTCATTAACTTCACATCATCTGCAAACAGGGACACTTCTGAGTATAACCCTTCCATCATGTCGTTCACATATACCAAAAATAGCACTGGTCCTAGGACCGACCCCTGTGGGACCCCGCTCGTCACAGGTACCCACTGTGATACATCATTACGTACCATGACTCGTTGTTGTCTCCCTGTCAGGTATTCTCTGATCCATTGCAGTGCCCTTCCTGTTATATGCGCCTGATGCTCTAGCTTCTGCACTAATCTCTTGTGAGGAACTGTGTCAAAGGCCTTCTTGCAGTCCAAGAAGATGCAATCAACCCACCCCTCTCTCTCGTGTCTTACTTCTGTTATTTTATCATAAAACTCCAGAAGGTTTGTGACGCAGGATTTGCCTTCCATGAATCCGTGCTGGTTGGCATTTATACTCTTGTTCCGTTCCAGGTGCTCCACCACTCTCCTCCTGATAATCTTCTCCATAATTTTGCATACTATACACGTCAATGACACAGGTCTATAGTTTAGTGCCTCTTTTCTGTCTCCTTTTTTAAAAATGGGAACTAAATTTGCCGTCTTCCATACCTCAGGTAGTTGCCCAGTTTCCAGGGACGTGTTGAAGATTGTGGTAAGTGGCACGCACAACATATCTGCTCCCTCTCAAAGGACCCACGGGGAGATGTTGTCCGGTCCCATTGCCTTTGAGGTATCGATGTCCCTTAGCAGTTTCTTCACCTCCTCCTCATCTGTATGTAAGTCGTCCAACACTTGTTGGTGTATTCCTTGCTGGTGTCCCCATCTGGTCTGTCCCCCCAGAGTCCTTCCTGACTCTACTGTAAATACTTCCTTAAATCTCGTGTTGAGCTCCTCACATACCTCTTGATCGTTTCTTGTGAGTTCTCCACCTTCTTTCCTCAGCCTTATCACCTGGTCCTTGACTGTTGTCTTCCTCCTAATGTGGCTATACAGCAGTTTCGGGTCAGATTTGACTTTCGATGCTATGTCGTTTTCATACTGTCGCTGGGCCTCCCTCCTTATCTGTGCATACTCGTTTCTGGCTCTTCTACTAATCTCCTTGTTTTCCTGGGTCCTATGCCTCCTGTACCTTTTCCATTCTCTGTTGCACTTAGTTTTTGCCTCCCTACACCTTCGGGTAAACCAAGGACTCGTTTTGGTCTTCCTATTATTTCTGTTTCCCTTGGGAACAAAACTTTCCTCTGCCTCCTTGCACTTTGTTGCCTCATATTCCATCATCTCGTTTACTGATTTTCCTACCATTTCTCTATCCCACTGAACCTCCTGCAGGAAGTTTCTCATACCTGTGTAGTCCCCCCTTTTATAGTTTGGCCTGACCCCTTCAGTTCCTGTTACCTTCTCCACTTGTAACTCTACTATATAATCAAAACTCAGCACCACATGATCGCTAGCTCCAAGGGGCCTCTCGTAAGTGATGTCCTCAATGTCTGAACTGCTCAGGGTGAACACAAGATCCAGTCTTGCTGGCTCATCCTCCCCTCTCTCTCTGGTTGTGTCCCTGACATGTTGATGCATGAGGTTTTCAAGTACCACATCCATCATCTTGGCTCTCCATGTTTCGTGACCCCCATGTGGCTCCAGGTTTTCCCAGTCGATCTCCCTGTGGTTGAAATCGCCCATTACCAGTAACTTTGCTCTGGTCGAGTGAGCTCTTCTTGCCACCTCAGCCAGTGTGTCCACCATCACCCTGTTGTTTTCTTCGTACTCCTCTCTTGGCCTCCTGCAGTTCTGTGGTGGGTTATACATCACTCCAATGACTACTTTATGTTCTCCGGACTGAATTGTACCTACAATGTAGTCTCTTTCTCCAATCATGTCCATGCCTTCCATTTCCTCAAATCCCCATCGGTGTTTTATGAGCAGTGCAACCCCTCCTCCCCCTCTACTCCTATCTTTCCTCAGGATCTGATATCCCATTGGGAAGATTGTGTCTGTTATTGTCTCAGCGAGTTTTGTCTATGCAGCTAGTTTGTTTAAATTTTATTTCCTGTCGTTGTTTTAGCTTATAGTGTTGATTGTATCTTCAAAAGAAAAATGGGAAAAAAATCTCGCGTTTCTTGGAATACCAAATTATTTTTCTGAGCGATAAACAGATTAAAACGCGTTTATCATTAGATTCATTTTTTTTCCTTTCATGGACAAACTTTTAAGCAGCTCATTAAGATTTGTTGTAAAATTCAATGATTTGTTGAGGGGAAATTGATGATCTTGCTTTGAGTGTAATGGAAAGAGAAGAAGAGTGTGCATTCCCTCTCCTTGACTCTGCTTAAGAGGGTAAATGAGGGAACCCTGAGCAGCTTAGCAATTAAGAATATTTTAATTAGGACCACACACACACACACACACACACACACACACACACACAATAAGAAAGTAATACACAAATAAAATTAGATAATTTATTGGATATGGACAGCATTTTTCATTTTGTATTACATACAAAAATAAACCGGGATGTAAATCCCCAGGAGATACAGCGTAGAATGTTCTGCAAAAAGAGTTGCACAAGGTATAGCATAAAAGGACCTGAAGCATCTAGTGGACTCTCAGTAGGAAGCAGCGAGGGGTAGTAAACAAGAAAGAACGTGAAGAATTGAACAAGTATATGTTGGGACAGTGTTTTGTTTAGTGCAGAGTTGTATTAAGTCATGTAATGCTTTATGGTATTACTTGATAAAGCACGGAACAAAGGCAAACGTTGCATAAGGAAAGCAGCGTCTACTGTTGTCGGCAGTACGCACGCAGTTTGAATCCACATGAAGTGTTAAGGAATGTTTCGGTCGCTGCTGCGCGATTCGCAAAGGGTATCGCCGTGACCCATCAGCTGTCTCCTCTAATCAAAATAAGCAAAAGGAATAATACAGAGTGTGACATAAGTTTCCAATGCAGTTAGATATCAGTGTTGCAAATTTGAAGCCAACCAGAAGAAACATTCACAAGTTTTCATAGGTGAAGTAACATCCCAATTTCTTCAGTAAAAATGGCAAATTGGCATCTAATCGTCCAAAAGCAATTCGAACTCTGAAAGATATAAAAATATAATTAGAGGATTAGCCCAAGCAACGTATTAACATTCCTAACTTGTAAGTAATGATAAAATTTGAAGCCGATTAGAAAAAACCCGTCTCCAGTTCGTGCATAGAACAAAAAATCAGTTCCGGGCAATATGAAACTGACCAGAGGGGCCGTGTGTATGCCAACTGTTCAATAACCTTTCCCTAGTTATACTTCACCAGCACTGAAAACTTGACTCGGATAAGTTGAGGTGTTTTTAAGTTATATACGAAACCTTATTGTATGAGCCGTGTCTGGAATAAAGCCGCACACAACAAAGTGCATTTCAGTCGCTACACAGTCGAAAGAAAGGCAGCCGGTCCAAGTTTCTGGTGCAGTTAATTATCAGAGGTTAAATATCAGTTAAATATTGTGGTCTAAGCTTCTGGTGCGGTTAAATATCAGCGTTGATGATTTCTTCAATAAAAGCGACAAACTGGCACCTATACCTAAAACAGACTTGACTCTTCCACTAAGATGCCAATGATTTAAAAATTTAAAGCCAACCACAGGAGAATTTCTCTAGTTATCACTCAGAAATTAATTACTTAAAATACTCAAGCATTGTATATATGAAGCTTTTTAGACTCTGTTTTGTACGTACACAATTTTACTGTTTCCATTACGAATCCTTTGTAAGGATACCTCATTATCAGACCAAATTACAGTGTCGCTAATATTTATCTCCTGCAACTTATTTCTTATATAATTAGCTAATTTGACACCTACATAACTGGCTGTTAATTCCAACTGAGGCAAGGTACGTGATTTAATTGGAGACACTTTAGCCTTAGACATAACAAGAGAAGTAACACTATTTACATTAAAGGTAAGCAACTGCTCCATATGCCAATTTTGAAGCATCACAAAAAATGTGGAGTACATTTTTCCCATTTGGATTGGCCACCTGGCATGGGAACTCCAACATTGGAATTTTCTCATAATCACCAATTAATTCATCCCACCTGTTAATGAATTCCTCAGGTAGAATTTCATCCCAAGCACATTTAAGTTTCCATGCTTCCTGTATTAATAATTTCCCTCTTATAGTAAGGGATAACACTAAACCTAGTGGATCAAAACATTTGGAAGCTTCAGCAAGCAAAACTCTCTTAGTTAATTTATTGGGCATACTGTAATTATTAGGTTTTAACATTAACAAATCTCTCTCAGTATCCCAAGTTAAACCCAATACATTACTACATTTTGGCACTTCATCTCCAGGGTAATCTTTACTTATTTTGTCCTTTAATTTGGACGAATTACTATTCCATTCCCTCAGAGGCATATTTGCACTTTGCATTATTTTATTAGCCTCTCCATAAGTCGTTAACGGTTCCTCTTCAGTTGACGTCACACCCAGGAAATTGTCCACATAAAATTGTTTGCTCATTACTTTACTCAATGGACTTTCCATACGTTTAAGGTGTGCATTTATCGTCGCTTGAAGTAGGAACGGACTGGATGTAGCACCAAATAATACGCTCCTAAAGCGAAAGGTTTTCAGAGGGCTAAGTGGGTCACTAGGATTCTCAGGCCATAAGAAGCGGGTACAATCCCGGTCAACCTCTTGTAAACCCACTCTTAGGAAAGCTTTACTTATGTCAGCCATAAAGGCATAATGTTTCACTCTGAAATTTAATAAGATATCTCCTAATTTTTCCGTCAATGACGGACCTGTCATCAAACAGTCATTCAAACTAGGTACATTTTTGTTACTCCTGGCACTACAATTAAACACAATCCTCGAAGGAGTGGTCTTAGAATCCTTCTTCACTCCGTGATGTGGCAAATAGTGACCATAAATTTTTGCTTGCTCAGGAGGTACCTCTTCTATAAATTTATTAATTAACTGCTCAGCAATTATATCATTATAGGCAGTAAACAATTCTGGTGTCTTACTCAGTTCACGGAGCTGAGCCTTTAATTGTCCATATGCCATTCTGTAATTAGTGGGCAATTCTGGATGGTTCAGTCTCTACGGAAGTCGTACCCAGTATTGTCCAGATTCAAATTTTACATCTCTCAGGTATTGCTCCTGAGTAAAAGAATCGTCTTGACTTTCTTCATTTACATTTATTCCAATGCTGTCTAATTCCCACAATTTATGCACTGGCTCAACACCATCTTCTATGGAAGAATTATACTGGGGTACGATTTCATGAGTAAGACACACAGTTATGGTATTTGTAGTTTCTTCTAGTCATGAATTATTATTACGAGGAATCCTACCATACATTACATGTCCTCCTGCAGTCTTCAAAAGGGTGACACCACATTTCTTTACCATACCCTTTACAAAGGAGGCATAATAGTCACTACCTATCAAAATATTTATTGGGCCTACAGAATCATCACTTACACCAGAAGGTGCTAAATTTACATTATGTGAGAGTCTTTATGTAGCTTTACTAAGTCCTATTGTAGATATTTTCTCTGGAAGTCTATCTACAATTACTTCATTAACACGTTTTTTCTCATTGCCCAACCTGACAGTTACATAAACAGTGTCATACAATTGAGCCCTTTTATCCGAGAGAAAACCAGATAATTTTAAAGTTGTGGGATCTCCCATCTGTACTTTCATACCATCAAGACATTTACGTTTTATGAAAGTACGTTGGGATCCCTGGTCCAATAATGCAGTTACATTTTTTGATTTATGCCTTCTATCATCAATTTTTACCTGTAACACAGGTAAGGCTACTTCAGCAAAACCATCATTATTAACATTAGCAGCAATTTTTACATTAGCTACTGTTGTGTCAGGATTGTCAACATTATCATTATTATCAACATTATCATATAGACCTTTACACATGACTATATGGTGTCTTCCTTTGTGACATTGATAACAGAAGTTTAATTTGGCATAACAATCCTTTACATTGTGATTACCTAAACACCTGATACATCTGTCAAGTTCCTCCAATCTTTCAACTTTATCATTCCATGAATTGTATGCATTGCAATTCTTAGAAAAATTAGTATCCTTACAGTAGAGACAATCTCTCCTTTCTTTGACTGGTTTCTTATTAACTGGGCTACTCTTAGGAGTGTACTTATTCTTCTTACCTTGTGGAGAATCATTATTTCTGATTCCTGCTCCTTGATATGCACCTATGCAACTCTTTTTAGGAAATGAATTTTGATTATTAACATTGGGATAATTTCTCCCTTTGTGAAACTTGACAGATGTCTCAGAGTTATTATGTGTTGCATCTTTAAAATGAGTTAGTTGGCTGGTCTGCAACTGAACAATTAATTCTTGTAGACCTAGTCTTATTTCCTCCAGACCAAAATAACCCTTGTGATATTTGTTGGAGAGCCCTTCAAGTGTTTTATTGTTTAATTTATTCTGTACAGTGGCACTCAATAACCAGTCTGATTCCTTCAGATTATATTTATTACTTAATGTTTTGAGAGTGCTCTCCAGTTTAACTCTAAACTGCTGTAAATCTTTGTAAGTGTGATCTGGAGATTTTAAATTAATAATGATATTCACTAGATCCAACCTACTTTGTTCTATATTACCATAAGTGACTTTCAACAAGTCAACTGCTTCCTTGTAAGAGTCATCTACATTGGGAAAGGCTTGTATGAGTATGTGAGCATCTCCTCTTACCTGTCCTTTGAGGTAAAATAATTTAGTTACACAGGCTAGGTCACTCCTGTCATGCACAGCTGCTTTAAAAATTGACCAAAATTCCTCCCAATTTTCTCCAGGATTAAACACAGGTAAACAGTTCTGGGAGTTTTGGCAAAGACATGTTATTTGTTGGAGCAGACTGATTAACTACCTGGTTTACACATTTTAATTTATTCAAGGCCTGACTTTTACAAGAAAGAATCTTTTCTTCTAATTCATAATACTGATTAATCATAAGATCTACTTCAGTCTCATCTACACAGTTTACTAACAAATCTCCTTCATATTTGTTGTAATATAATTTGTATGAATCATATCTATTACCTAAAGCATCTAAATACAATTTTAAATCATCAGTATTCACAGTTTCTTGATTCATTAATTCCAAACATTTATTGTATGCTTTTGTTACATGCCCCTTTCTAGCTTGCAGAGATGCTTTTTTTGCTCTATATTCCATATGTTTGTCTTCTATATTAATTTCCTCATTTTCAGCCATGATGCAATGTATTAAATTCAACTTAATAACACTGATTATGTACTAAATTATGTACTTTATAAAGGTAAATAGTACAACTTACCTTTGAATAAATCCTAGCTACCTGAGCTTAGCAATTACATGTATAATATAAATTTTAAATGTACATTAATACAAACTTGGCTCATCAAAATTAATATTATACAAATTAATAAATCCTTGCCAGAATTTGGCATAGCAAAATTAATATACACATTAATAATTAGCTTCACATGGCTTATCAATTACACATACACTGATATAAATCTTGGCCAAAATTGGCTTATCAAATTAATATTATACAAATATAAATCCTTGCCAGAATTTGGCATAGCAAAATTAATATTATACACAATATAATCTTCATCCACACTTGTCTTATCAGTTACACATACACTGATATAAATCTTGGCCAGAATTGTCTTATCAAATTAGTATTATACAAATTAATATAAACTTAGCCAGACTTGAGCTTAGCTTATCAAAATTAATGTTACATAGACAAGTAGGAATTTGGGACACCTAGGTCGCAAAAAATGTCCCCCTTCGATACCTACCAATGTCATAACCACAAGTTGCTCTGGACCTATTAATTAAATGAAATATACATACATCAGGAATACTGGTAAATATATAAATTTGTGGATTGTATATTAAAAATAATAAATGGTTATATATATATACACAATTACATAACAGAAGGAAAATATATCTTAATATCACTCACCAATTTGACTGGAGATTAATGTGTATCATACTCAGAAAACCTCACTCTAACTAAATCTATGAAAATAATGCTGGCCAGAATTACACACAAATCTAGAGAGCTTATCTGAGGTTCCTGGAGCTGTCTTGTCCAGTCGCCTGATATCTCAAGTTATGCAGGAATGCACATCCACCAATTTCGCCTCCTATTTGAGAGGTGTCAACACAATTTTAACCTCTAGAGCACGAAAAATTCTTCCCACTACACCAACGTTTGTCTAAAATTCAAAACCAAGATGGCGAGTCACCCCCCCCCCCCAGCCGCAGGTTTCCCATTTTCGATAACATACTTCTTTTAAAAATACAATATAGGGCATCTATTTACCTATAAATTACTGAATTTCTGGAAAATAGATACAGTATTTTCCACAAGTGTACTAGTCTTGGAAGAAGACTAGTACAGTGTAGATAGGCCTATGTACTGGCTCTGGAATATAACTACGACACTGTCATACTTGAGGATTCGCATATCTCATGAAACTTGAAAATTTTATAAAAACTCAAGTTGTCAATATTTCTCTTCTTCTTTCTCTTTAATTTATGTTCCAAAAGGCATTCATAAATTATCTCGTGAAAAGGAAAAATATTATTTTCACGATTTCTTTAGATTGGTTCTTTCATAGCCCAAAATCATTTCATTTTTTTTTAATTAAGATTCATCAGCGTTTAGGGTCTGAAACAGATCAGACGAGACATTCTCCAAGTTACATAACACAAAATTAATACTAACCTTCCTGTGACTATGGACCGTCGGTGTTGCAATAATGACAGCGATAAAAAAAAGTAAGGCATTTTCCAGTTATTTCTCGGAGTCCGAGGACTCAAAGTTTTTAAAGCAAGAAATTAGCAACTAAGCATCTCCAAAACCGAAACTTGTTGGGTATCATCATATCTATAAGATGCGCATCTGCGTCAGTGACTGAAACCGTTCAGAATTGTTCTGTAGTTGTTCATGGAAATTTTCTTCATACATCAACTCGTAGAAGAAATCACAACAAAACGCGTGATTGCAAATATGTGAAAATACCACAGTGAAAGTAGGAAATTAAACCTGAACGCTTTCATGTGTTTACACGTATATCTTCAGGTTTAGGTGACCCATAGCTGGGTTGGTAGCGCACTCAGCCGTACCAGTGGAAACATTAGGGTGTTTCCTAAAGACACCTGCTGCCCCTGTTCACCTAGCATAAATATGTACCTTGGTGTTAGCCGACTGGTGTGGGTCGCATCCTGAGGACAAAATTAACTTAATTTGCCCGAAATGCTCTTCCACCCAAAAATGGGCTTTCAATATAGCATGTCAGTGATGTCAGCCAGGTCTGTGTATGTTGTACATGTACTTGTAGAAATAAAGTTTATTATTATTACTGTTATTATTATAGAGGAATAGGAAGAAGCAAGAGAATCCCATTTTAAATGTTAAACACTGAGGTGATTAGCATTTAAAATATGCCTCTCATGCCTCTTCTGTTTCTCTGATCGTCTGTGTGTAAGTGCATGCAAGCGAACAGTTTTTATTTCCTAATTTCACTAAGAAATTTTCACGTATTACCTGGTGCAATAAGATATCACAATATGCAGAACAACTACTGTGAAAAGAACAGTGAACTTTCAAGCGCTTTCGTGATTTCTCACATTATCAGTTCCTTCATAATGTGAGAGATCACGAAAGAGCTTGTAACTTCACTATTCTTTTCACAGCAGTTGTCCTGCATATCATCTCGTGTGGAGTGGAGGGTGGGAAGTGATCCTTTTGTTATGCTGTCTAGACATTATATGTCTAGAGAAGACCTTCAGTAGCACTTGAACAACCATTTAGGTTTCCTTCTGTGAAGTTTACTTTTTATTTGATTTGAACCGTCAAGCAAACTATTGTCATTTTTCCCCATATATTTTCTTCCTGCTTTGCTTACTCCCCTCCCCTCTCTCTCTCTCTCTCTCTCCCTCTCTGTCTGTCTGCCTGTCTCTGTGCCTGTCTGCCTGTCTCTGTGCCTGTCTGCCTGTCTATGTGCCTGTCTGCCTGTCTATGTGCCTGTCTGCCTGTCTCTGTGCCTGTCTGTCTGTCTCTCTCCCTCTCTCCCTCTGCTCTTAACGACTCACATGGGCGGTCATAACACAATATCTTGCGTCTCCTGGGAGCACTTACGTACCACCGAGTTGAGTGCCACCTTTAACCATTCTCTCCCATTCCCATTCCCACCCTACCCATTTCCTACCATTCCCTCCCACCCGTCCCCTCTCTTACTATCCTCTACTAGGGGTCAGTCACAGCTCCTGGCCCTGTACTTGCTGGTCGCTACTAAGTCCTTTCTCTCTCGCGGCTCCCAAAACCTTATGAGAGTATATGTGCATGAGTGAGTTACGTACATTACTGTGTGCGCATGAATGTAAATACGATTGAGTGAAAGTGTGTGCGTGAACTAGCTTATTGTATTAATGTATACGTCTGTGTATGAGTGTGTGAGAGAGCACAAGTGCGTTTGAGTGTGTCTGTGATCGAGCTGAGTGACAATGTGTATGAATTAGAGGAATGTGTGTGTTAATGGAACAAATTTTAAGAGTGTATGAGTGGGCTTAGAGTGTGTATGTGGGGGCTGAGTGTCATGCGTATTAGTGGGCTTACTGCAAGTGAATGGGTGGGCTAGATGTAAGTATATATAAGCTGAGTAGAATATCTGTTACAAACAACGCGATTTCTAATAATGACCAATTACCCATTATAATTTAGTAAGATTCAATAGTGCTTCAGGATTACAACTGGTAGGCTACTAACTAAAGAAATTAAAATTTAATAATTTTATTAATAACAATAAAGTTGTCTAGGTGTATAAATTTAAAGTAATCAATTGAATATAATATAGGATACAAGTTGCTTCACTTCTCGCGTGTACAGTAGTATTGTGCTGAAGGCACATTTAATAACATAATACAAATATATACAAGTAAGTTTGTGTGTATGTGTGTAAGTGCTCTAAGTAGTTCGCTATGTCTCAAGACTCGACTAGACTTAACCAGTGACTGGCTAAAAGTCCTCACATAAACTAACTTCTTGACCAACCTGGCAATCAGAACAGCTTGCTTGAACAATAAAGCGACTGTTAAGCCGAACAGCAATATAACAAGCAACAGCGACACAGAATCAGGAACAAGGAGATAATATAACGACACTAAGTAGGGACCATCAGCAGATCCTCCACAGATACCAGTACAAATTAGGTCAGAAGCTATAGCTCAGGACCTGAGTTTCTCAGAGTGTCTATGCGACACACAACCTCAGTACAACTTCGAAAATCACTAAGTCTAGGCTATGTTCTGTGAACAGCGTTCCACAGAACCAACAACAAGAAAGCAATGGAGACGATCTTCCAACAAGGGCCAGCAAGGGAGCTGGAGAAGGATCTCTTGTTAGAAGCAACGTCCAACAGACAAGAGCTACCGCAGGCCAGCTCGACTCTCACTCCTGGTGAGGTGTGACCACCCCACCCTGATTACATGACTCTCCATGGACTTCTGCTGCCCAGCAACACAGAGAAGCCGGCAGGGAAACAAGTGGAGCGATAGTTAGAAAATGTTGTCAGCTACTTAACACTCGAACTATGAGCACTGAATAATATATAAATGTTACATCCTACCTAATAACATAACTAAGTCAAATAATAATAATATAAAGCAATATATTTACGATTTAGCTAATATCGCAAATATAAGCAATATAAAATTATATGAACAGGTAATATACATTATATACATTGTGACCCATTCAGGGGTAGCAACAATATCAGTAATAAGTTCTTCCTTTAACAGCCTCGCCAGTCTACGCATTTCGAATCTTACCGACAATGTAATCAGAGTGGAAGTTGATGTCCTCTTATTGCGTGTGTGAGTGTGCTTCAATATCTCAAGTTGGAGGATGCCACAGTGCGAAGCTCAGTTCCACAAAATACAGTACTCGCCTCCATTCATTTCCTCCTCCTCATATCTAACGTAGACATAGATGTAAACCATAGCACCATGTCTTTTTTTGCAGATGATTCAAGAACCTGCATGAGACTGTCATCTACTGAGGACACGACAAAACTCCAAGCAAAAAAAAAAAAAAAGTAACCACACAACAGAGCGAAAAAATTATTGTGAAGGACCTGGGAGTGATAATGTCAGAGGATCTCTCCTTCAAAGATCACAAGAGAGTCATTCATTATATATTCACATTCCAGCTTTGGTTTACCAAGTAGCTATTAAAATTTAACCTCACTAAAAGCAAATTTATGAAATTTGGGGATGGGAAAAAATGCGAAGACAAAAACGGAGTACAGGCTCTGTAAACCTCTCTCAAGGAGGACTTCGGGATAAGCAAAGTACCGATCATATCGCCAGAGGTGCACTTCTTCTGAATAACCTCTTGAATGATTCGCCAGTACATGTCCAGGCCCGGGTCTTTTCCAGATGGTGACCTGGCGCATGAATAACCTCAGCAACAAATGTGCGTTTGGCAAACCTGAGATTAGTTTTCAGGGACCTCAACAAGGAGTCATTCATAACACTACTGTATATATGACTTATGTCAGGCCTATTGTGTAGCATGCAATACCAGAATTGAACCCATAGCTAACGAAGCAATGGAAGAAAATGGAACAGTGGACAGATGTGCAACAAAAATTGTCCCAGAGCTACGAGGTATAAGCTATGAGGAGATATTAAAGAAGCTAAAATTAATGACACTGGAGAACAGAAGCAGGGAAGACATGACACCGAAGTACAAAATACTGAGAAAAAATTGATAGGGTGAAAAGGGACAAGGTAATCGAGAAGCCAAAAACAAACCCACGAAGGCACAGCCGGAAGTTAAAAATACGAAAGAATCGTAGTGATGATGGAAAAATGTTTCTTCAGTCTCAGATCGATGAGGAAGTTGAACGACCAAGAGAGCGAATTGGTTGAGGCAGGATCAATACTTCGCAAGACAGCTCAAGCAGCAACGAAGAAATGATCTCACTTCCGGCCAGTTTGAAAGGCGAGGATCAGTAGCTGACATTCGACCCTTACAACCATAAACACATTTGATAGAGTACATGGAAGAGGCAGATATCAAAACATTTTGTGGTATATAGCCCGATTATCTGTGGAGAATGACGAGAGGGAGAGAGAGAACATCACTCCATCTGAGATCATATATACCCAGGATGACTCGAGTATGGAACACATTCGTAAAGCATAATGATGTCAACGAGATAACGTCAGTTGATCAAATGAAAATGCTGGCCCACAGATGGCTCCAACTTCATCCTGTTCCCTACTTGTATGTCTCATAACAATAAAAATGTTTTCAAATGAGCTGATGTAGGTAACAGCTCTTAGCTTGCCAATAAAGTTAGGAATCCTTAACCTGTAAATAGCTTGCCAATAAAGTTAGGAATCCTTAACCTGTAAATAGCTTGCCAATAAAGTTAGGAATCCTTAACCTGTAAATAGCTTCTCAATAAAACTAGGGATCGTTAACCTTGTCAAACCCTGTGTGTGTGAGAGAGAGAGAGAGAGAGAGAGAGAGAGAGAGAGAGAGAGAGAGAGAGAGAGAGAGAGACAGACAGACAGAGAGAGACAGAGACAGAGAGAGAGAGACAGAGAGAGACAGAGAGAGAGAGAGAGACAGAGAGAGAGAGACAGAGAGAGAGAGAGACAGAGAGAGAGAGAGACAGAGAGAGAGACAGAGAGAGAGAGACAGAGAGAGACAGAGAGAGAGAGAGACAGACAGACAGAGAGACAGAGAGAGAGAGACAGAGAGACAGACAGACAGAGAGACAGAGAGAGAGACAGACAGACAGACAGACAGACAGATAGACAGACAGACAGACAGAGATAAATGGGTAACAGTAAAATTAATATTCATAAGACGGATAACAAAGAAAGAACACAAAAATAGTCAGACCGAAAACACAGGTATGACGCAAATCCCGCTGCACCAAATTATCCCAAACAATACAGTATGCAAATTGCTTCTGATAAGCTCTGGGATACCATGGGAATTTAACAAATAAATTATTACGCCAAAGCCATGCCAAGAATTAAGCCAGTCTCTTCCAGAGAGTGCACTAGGCAGCCAGGGCTGGAGAAATAGCTCCGGAGAGAGAGTTCAAAAGTTGTATTCTTCCATTCAACACTAACTACCTTAACACATCGGTTAATCCATTCATTGTTGAAAATATTAAATAACTAATTACTTAAGAAAAAAAAGCATTAAATATGTCCCTTATTATGATTTATCATTCATCCTTGCGTCTATCCATCCAGTCACTAATCTAAATAACCTTCCATCATTCCTTTCAACTGTGCATCAGTCCATTCATCATTCTTATCATCCATTCATCATTCCTCACAATTACAGATCCATCTATCCATCGTCACTAGCATTCATCCTTCAGTTCCAATATCCGCCCGTTCAGTTTTTTAGTTTTTTTAGTTTAATATGTTTATTATGCACCCCATACCCATCCTGTGGGCGGTAGTCAAAAGATTACAGAGGTACATAATTGGTCCAGGGACTGGACTCCAAAGTTTTGATAGCTGAGCAAGTTACAGAGGTAATGAATTCACAATTTACAAAGGTAATGAACTCACAAATTACAAAGGTAATGAACTCCGGGTAGGTCTAGTCACAATCATGACAAGTTACAAAGGTATTTACAGATTACAGAGGTACATAATGGATCCAGGGACTGGGCCCCAAAGTTTGGATGGCCCATTCACCCAACAAATTTTCCACATTTTTATTTATTGACTAGGTAAAATTGGTCAGTTAGCAAGAACTCCTTTAAAATTAAATCCTTTCTAAAATTTTCTTTTATACGTTTAAAGATACATTTTTCATTCATGTTAATGTAAAAATTAATAATTTTATACCAAAAGAACCTTAGAAAACTAACCAAACCTTATTAAAACAAGCGCAATTTCAATTCATTTTAGATAAATTTACAGTAATATAATAATAAACAAACACTTCAAAATAAAAAATTTTCGTTAGGTTCAGAATGATTTTTGCGAAATTACTGCATACACAAATTGTCGCTTGTCTTATTCGGCAAAAAGAGCGTTGCTAGATAAATAACAACGCTATTTACCTAGCGTAAATAACAATGCTATTTACCTAGGTAAATAGGTAAATTCTATTTGACAAATAAATTATTACCTAGGTAAATAGCATTGCTATTTACCTAGGTAAAACTTGCGATTTTGGCTTAAATAGCAACGCTCTTCTTGCCTAATAAGGCAAGCGATAATTCGTGTATGCAATAATTTCGCAAAAATCATTCTGAACCTAACGAAAAAAATATACATTTCAAAGTGTTTGTTTATTATTAAATCGCTGTAAACTTATCTAAAATATATTTAGTTGGGTTAGGCTAAATTAAATTGCACTTGTTATAATAAGGTTAGTTAAATTTTCGAAGGTTCTTCTGGAACAAAATTATTAATTTTTACATTAACATAAATGAAATGAATATATCTTTAAACGTATAAGACAAAATTTTAGAAAGGACTTAATTTTAAATGAGTTCTTGCTAATTAACCAGTTTTACCTATTCGACACGACATACATATATTCTATTGGAAAGAGCTTATGCTGCGACACATAATTTAAAAGAGAAAAATCACATAAGCGAGAACAACATTATAACGAGGAAAATATAACATTGTAAGACAGTAATTTAGAGAAATTAAACGGTATATAATGTTCCAAGAGTCATATATCAATAATTTTACAAATAGCTTTGTAACATATGTGAAAAGTGTAATAAACTTTTTAATTTCTTAAGCCTTAAATAAAATGAAATAAAAAACTGGGCTAACCCAGAAACTTATGAGAGATTCAGCCAGGACCAAAGAGGAGTCTACAAACATTGAGAGAGATTGAAAGAAAGGATCTCTGAGAAGAAAATATGAAAATAACAAGACAAAAAGCAATCTTTTATTCAAAAGATTTGGTTTTGTCTTTTTAAAGACAAAATATAAATATTTAAGGACGACGATAAAAACATTAGTTAACTTAAAAGAGGGAATGGAAAGCTTCAAACTGTTTTATTATTATTATTAAAGATTAGCCGGTATTCTCCCGGCCCGGGCCTTTTCCAAGTGGTGGCCCGGCCTTGGCTCCCTCTTTAAGGAGTGTCTGAGACCTAAGTCTCCCATGGGAGGAGGCACAAGTACCTCCTAATCTTTGGGACCAACTGTCCCCAGGCCTAGCCACAAGCTAGGCCTCTCTGGTCTGCCATCCCCGCCCCAAAGGGGCAAATGGGAATGACAGTCTTATGAGCTAAAGGCTCGGGCTCAAGCACCTACCCTACCCTAGAAGGGTTAGGCATGGTATCGATGATTTGAGAGAGATTGAAAGAAAGGATCTCTGAGAAGAAAATATAAAAATAACAAGACAAAAAGCAATCTTTTATTCAAAACATTTGGTTTTGTCTTTTTAAAGACAAAATATAAATATTTAAGGACGACGATAAAAACATTAGTTAACTTAAAAGAGGGAATGGAAAGCTTCAAACTGTGTCCATAAAAGAAAATATATTAAATTAAATGGGCGATTGTGAAAGAATCAGCAAAAGAAATGCAGTTGCTGGTCACTTTGAAAAAGAAAATAACATTTTATTCGAGACGGAAAATTAGCAAAGAAATGGAAGATGACATTTGCTGTTATGTGTAGTCAAAAATTTTGGTAAAGACAGAGAAAAGTTAACAAAACACTTGAAAAACAAGAATCTACTAACTGTAAGGAATTCGGCTTCCTGTCTGCAAACTTAGACATAATCAATTTATTATGCTATTATGGAAGAATCAGTACAATTTTTTCCATAAAGAAATGATTGAATTCGTTTAGAATTTAAAAGTGCTCTTAATAAACCTTGTGTAATACTAACATGAAAACTAGGAAACGGAGAGACGTCACAAGTGGGAAGCTGCGAGGGTAAACCATTATTACTACAGTAATGGTTTTAAATTATATAAATAGCTTGTCATAAACAACAGAAAACTCTGTGAATATATATTTCCAGGTGATGCAAAAATTTTAGTTAAAATAAATAATAGAAATAATTGTGAATCTCTAAAGGATGACATGGATAAATCAAGGAAATGGAGTGAAGCATGGCTGACCTGGAAAATGTACAGAGAACCTTCACGGCGCGCATAACGGAGATAAAACACCTCAATTACTGGGAGCGCTTGAGGTTCCTGAACCTGTATTCCCTGGAACGCAGGCGGGAGAGATACATGATTATATACACCTGGAAAATCCTAGAGGGACTAGTACCGAGCTTGCACACGAAAATCACTCACTACGAAAGCAAAAGACTTGGCAGACGATGCACCATCCCCCCAATGAAAAGCAGGGGTGTCACTAGCATGTTAAGAGACCATACAATAAGTGTCAGGGGCCCGAGACTGTTCAACTGCCTCCCAGCATACATAAGGGGGATTACCAACAGACCCCTGGCAGTCTTCAAGCTGGCACTGGACAAGCACCTAAAGTCGGTTCCTGATCAGCCGGGCTGTGGCTCGTACGTTGGTTTGCGTGCAGCCAGCAGTAACAGCCTGGTTGATCAGGCTCTGATCCACCAGGACGCCTGGTCACAGACCGGGCCGCGGGGGCGTTGACCCCCGGAACTCTCTCCAGGTAAACTCCATGGATGATGGAATATAATATAGATAAATGCCTTGTAATGGAAAGGGGAAACACGATATGAGGCCGCTTGAACAATATAGACTCTCACAAAGTAATAAATTAACCAGAGATAGGCATCTACGAGTTACTATTAACAAACAATTATCACCGAAAGCTCAACAAGCGAAATGGTGCAAAACTTATATGTTACCCCTGTAAACTGTAAAATAGCTTTCAGATACTGTATATGGATTTAGAAATGCCCCCATAATTATTTATATATATTTGCCAGAAGATAAACGTGCATGGACTGTGTGATGCCCACACCTTTAACACACATGTGCTAAAATATATCCAAGAGTTCCAGAACGGATAACTGAGACAAAACAAAGTGACCTAAATAAAAATCAGAAAATAAACACAGTCACACTGCACTAAACACAGTCACACTACACTAAACACAGTCACACTGCACTAAACACAGTCACACTGCACTAAACACAGTCACACTGCACTAAACATAGTCACACTGCACTAAACACAGTCACACTGCATTATACAGACACACTGCACTAAACACAGTCACACTGCACTAAACACAGTCACACTGCACTAAACACAGTTACACTGCACTAAACACAGTCACCCTGCACTAAATACAGTCACACTGCATTAAACAGACACACTGCACTAAACAGTCACACTGCACTAAACACAGTCACACTGCATTAAATTGTCACACTGCACTAAACAGCCACATTGCACTAAACACAGTCATACTGCATTAAACAGACACACTACACTAAACACAGTCACACTGCACCAAACACAATCACACTGCACTAAATGCAGTCATACTGCACTAAACACAGTCATACTGCACCAAACACAATCACACTGCACTAAATGCAGTCATGCTGCACTAAACACAGTCATACTACACTAAACACAGTCATACTACACTAAACACAGTCACACTGCACCAAACACAATCACACTGCACTAAATGCAGTCATGCTGCACTAAACACAGTCATACTGCACTAAACACAGTCACACTGCACTAAATGCAGTCATGCTGCACTAAACACAGTCATACTACACTAAACACAGTCATACTACACTAAACACAGTCATACTGCACCAAACACAATCACACTGCACTAAATGCAGTCATGCTGCACTAAACACAGTCATACTGCACTAAACACAGTCACACTGCACTAAATGCAGTCATGCTGCACTAAACACAGTCATACTGCACTAAACACAGTCATACTGCACCAAACACAATCACACTGCACTAAATGCAGTCATACTGCACTAAACACAGTCATACTGCACTAAACACAGTCATACTGCACTAAATGCAGTCACACTGACTGATAAGAAGAAAACCGCTTATAAGAACATAAACTGACATAAGAGAATAAATAAAAAAGAATTCTAACGACCTGCAAAATATATCAAGGATCCATATTTGTAAATTATAAAAAACTGAATGAAGTCAAAATTACATTAGATTCTTTATCATGAACAAAACAGTGAAAACAAGATCACACAAGCAAAGCTCAGTTTCTGAAGTTACGTATAAGTAATCACAAGTGGGTAGTTACATACGAGTAACCACAAGTGGGTAGTCATATACAAGTAATCACAAGTGGGTAGTTACATAAGTAATCACAAGTGGGCAGTTACAAGTAATCACAAGAGGGTAGTTACATAAGAGTAATCACAAGTGGGTAGTTCCGCTCCACATAAAAACGCCAGACAAACAAGCACACACATAAAATATAAACATACTGACTGTAATGGGGCTTAAAATCTCAGAGGTAAGAATTAATAAAAAATGTGTATAAATAAAACACACGAAGTATTATCACATTCATCCTCACTCCGATGGTCGTCATTTCAGCGAGAAAAATCGTGCAACATTACCGACTTTGCAAAATGCCGCCGTAAATCAGGTTTGCATTCAATAAACCCGGCTCACGACAGGGGATGTGAGGACCTGGTTACCTGCGAGAGAGAGAGACGGAGAGAGAGACGGAGAGAGAGACAGAGACAGAGAGATGTGTGTCTGTGCGCGTTGTTGCAGGGGTCGAGTCATAGCTCCTGGCCCCGCCTCTTCACTGGCCGCTACTGGGTCCTCTCCCTGCACTATGAGCTTTATTATACCTCTGCTTAAAGCTATGAATGGATCCTGCCTCCACTACATCGTGTGTGTACTCACCTAGTTGTGGTTGCGGGGGTCGATTCATAGCACCTGGCCCCGCCTCTTTACCTGGCCGCGACTCGGTCACTCTTCTTGCTCCTTGAGATTTATCATACCTTTTCTTAAAGCTATGTATGGATCCTGCGTCCATTACATCACTACCCAGGCTGTTCCACTTCCTGACAACTCTGTGACTGAAGAAATTCTTCCTAACATCCCTGTGGTTCATCTGAGTCTTCAACTTCCAACTGTGACCCCTTGCTGCTGTGCCCCATCTCTGGAACATCCTGTCGCTGTCCACCTTGTCTATACCTCTCAGTATTTTATATGTCGTTATCAAATACCCCCTAACTCTCCTGTCTTCCAGTGTCGTCAGGTCTATTTCCCTTAACCTCTCCTAATAGGACATACCCCTTAGCTCCGGGACCAGTCTTGTTGCAAACCTTTGCACTTTCTCTAGTTTCCTTACATGCTTGGCTAGGTGAGGGTTCCAAACTGGCACTGCATATTCCAAAAGGGGCCTAACGACATAAGCAAATTTGCTGATGACACCAAAATAGGCCGTCCAATTCATTCTAATGAGGACACTAGAGCACTCCAGGATGATTTGAATAGACTGATGCAATGGTCGGAGAAGTGGCAGATGCAGTTTAATATTGACAAATGCAAAGTTCTAAATGTTGGACAGTTAAATAACCATGCCACATATAAACTAAATAATGCAGATCTTAATACTACTGATTGCAAAAAGAATTTAGGAGTTCTGGTTAGCAGTAATCTAAAACCAAGACAACAGTGCATTAGTGTTCGCAATAACGCTAACAGAATTCTTGGTTTCATATCTAGAAGTATAAATAATAGAAGTCCTCAGGTTGTTCTTCAACTCTATATATCCTTGGTTAGGCCTCATTTCGACTATGCTTCTCAGTTCTGGTCACCGTATTACAAAATGGATATAAATGCTCTGGAAAACGTACAGAGGAGGATGACAAAGATGATCCCATGTATCAGAAATCTTCCCTATGAGGATAGACTGAAGGCCCTGAATCGGTACTCTCTCGAAAGGCGTAGAATTAGGGGGGATATGATCGAGGTGTATAAATGGAAAACAGGAATAAATAAAGGGGATGTAAATAGCGTGCTGAAAATTTCCAGCCAAGACAGGACTCGCAGCAATGGTTTCAAGTTGGAAAAATTCAGATTCAGGAAGGATATAGGAAAGCACTGGTTTGGTAATAGAGTTGTGGATGAGTGGAACAAACTCCCGAATGCAGTTATTCAGGCTAAAACGTTGTGTAGTTTTAAAAATAGGTTAGATAAATACATGAGTGGGTGTGGATGGGTGTGAGTTGGACCTGACTAGCTTGTGCTGCTGGGTCTGGTGCAGTGCTCCATCCTTGAGTGGAGATGACCAGACTGGGTGGGTCATTGGGCTAATCCAGGAGGGGTCATTGGTCTAATCTGGGGGGGGCACATGGACCTGCTCCTCATGGGTCAGTAGGCCTATTGCAGTGTTCCTTCTTTCTTATGTTCTTAGATGTCGGAATGCTGTTCTTAGGCTTGCCAGGCGCCCGTATGCTGCAGCAGTTATTTGGTTGATGTGCGCCTCAGGAGATGTTCCCGGCGTTATACTCACACCAAGATCCTTTTCCTTGAGTGAGGTTTGTAGGCTCTGGCCCCCCTTGACTGTGTTCCGTCTGGGGTCTTCTTTGCCCTTCTCCAGTCTTCACGACTTTGCACTTGTGGGGTTGAACTCCAGGAGCCAGTTTCTGGATCAGGCCTGCAGTCTGTCCAGATCCCTCTATAGTTCTGCCTGGTTTTCGTCCGATCGAATTCTCATCAACTTCACATCATCTGTAAACAGGGACACTTCGGAATCTATTCCTTCCGTCATGTCATTCACAAATACCAGAAACAGCACCGGTCCTAGGACTGATCCCTGTGGCACACCTCTCATTACCGGCGCCCACTCTGACACCTCGCCACGTACCATGACTCGCTGTTGTCTTCCTGACTGGCATTCTCTGATCCACTGTAGTGCCTTCCCTGTTATCCCTGCTTGGTCCTCCAGCTTCTGCAATAGTCTCTAGTGTGAAACTGTGTCAAACGCCTTCTTACAGTCCAAGAAAATGCAATCAACTCACCCCTCTCTCTCTCTCTCTCTTATCTTACTGCTGTCACCCTGTCATAGAACTCCAGTAGGTTTGTGACACAGGATTTCCCGTCCCTGAAACCGTGCTGGCTGTTGTTGATAAGCTCATTCCTTTCTATGTGCTCAACCACTCTTCTCCTGATAATTTTCTCCATGACCTTGCATACTATACACGTCAGTGACACTGGTCTGTAGTTTAGTGCTTCGTCTCTGTCTCCTTTTTTAAAAATTGGGACTACATTTGCTCTCTTCCATACTTCCGGTAGTCTTCCTGTTTCGATAGATGTGTTGAAGACAGTTGTTAGTGGTACACAAAGCGCCTCTGCTCCCTCTGTCAGGACCCATGGAGACATGCTATCCGGCCCCATCGCCTTTGAGGTGTCTGGCTTGCTTAACAGCCTCTTCACTTCTTCCTCGGTTGTATGTTTTGTGTCCAGCACTTGATGGTATATCCCGACTCTCTGCCTTTCTGGAGGCCCTTCTGTCTCCTCTGTGAACACTTCTTTAAATCTCCTGTTGAGCTCCCCACATACTTTGCGGTCGTTTTTTGTGACCTCCCTCCTTCCTTTCTCAGCTTGATTACCTGGTTCTTGACTGTTGTATTCCTCCTGATGTGGCTGTACAACAGTTTTAGTTCAGATTTGACTTTCGCTGCTATGTCATTCTCATATTGCCTTTGGGCCTCCCGTCTTACCTGCGCATATTCATTTCTGACTCTACGACTGCTCTCCTTATTCTCCTGGGTCCTTTGCCTTCTATACTTCTTCCATTCCCTAGCACACTTGGTTTTGGCCTCCCTGCACCTTTGGGTGAACCATGGGCTCCTCCTGGCTTTTTCGTTATTTCTGTTACTCTTGGGTACAAACCTCTCCTCAGATTCCTTGCATATTTTTGTCACATATTCCATCATCTCGTCTACTGACTTCCCTGCCAGTTCTCTGTCCCACTGAACCCCGTTGAGGAAGTTCTTCATTCCTGCGTAGTCCCCTTTCTTGTAGTTTGGCTTCATTCGTCCAGCCCTTCCTGCTTCCCCCTCCCCCTCCACTTGTATTTCTACTATGTATTCGAAGCTTAAAACTACATGATCACTGGCCCCCAGGGGTCTTTCATATGTGATGTTCACAATATCTGCACTATTCAAGGTAAATACAAGGTACAGTCTCGCTGGTTTATCCTCTCCTCTCTTTCTGGTAGTGTCCCTGACATGTTGGTACATGAGGTTTTCCAGTACCACCTCCATTATCTTAGCCCTCCACGTTTCTTGGCCCCAATGTGGATCCAAGTTCTCCCAATCGATTTACTTGTGATTGAAGTCACCCATGATCAGTAGCTTTGCCCTCCTCGTATGAGCCCTTCTGGCCACTTCAGCTACTGTGTCAATCATTGCTCTATTACTCTCATCATACTCTTGCCTTGGCCTCCTGCTGTTCTGTGGTGGGTTATACATCACAGCAATTACCACCCTGGGACCTCTAGACTGAAGCATTAGTACTATGTAATCTCTTGCTTCTCCTCTGTCTCCTCTCTCCAGCTCATCAAAATCCCATCGGTTTTTGATCAGCAGTGCCACTCCTCCACCCCCTCTGTTCCCTCTGTCTTTCCTCAGGATCTGATATCCCGTTGTAAAAATGGCATCTGTTATCATTCCTGTGAGCTTGGTTTCTGTGAGGGCTATGATGTCCGGTGATGCCTCTTTGACTCTTTCCTGCCACTCCTCCCACCCACTTGTTATTCCATCAGCGTTGGTGTACCATACCTTCAGTTTCCTCTCCAGCACTGTGTTTTGGGGGTCTGTGAGGGTGGGGGACCTGACAGTGTACTGTGGGATTCTACAGCGTAGTGTGGGGTGGGAGCTGTGAGTGTGGATTGTGGTCTGTGATGGGAAAGCGTGATTGGTTGTGGGGTTCTGAGGGTGGTTTTGTGTGTGTGTGTGTGTGTGTGTGTGTGTGTGTGTGTGTACTCATCTATTTGTACTCACCTATTTGTGGTTGCAGGGGTCGAGTCTTAGCTCCTGGTCCCGCCTCTTCACCGGTTGCTACTCTGTGTATGTGTGTGTGTGTGTGTGTGTGTGTGTGTGTGTGTGTGTACTCACCTAATTGTACTCACCTAATTGTGGTTGCAGGGGTCGAGACTATGCTCCTGGCCCCGCCTCTTCAGTGATCGCTACTGGAACCTCTCTCTCTCTGCTTCCTGAGCTTTGTCATACCTCTTCTTAAAACTATGTATGGTTCCTGCCTCCACTACTTCACTTGCTAGGCTATTCCACTTGCTGACAACTCTATGACTGAAAAAATACTTCCTAACGTCCCTGTGACTCGTCTGAGTCTTCAGCTTCCAGTTGTGACCCCTTGTCCCTGTGTCCCCTCTCTGGAACATCCTATCTCTGTCCACCTTGTCTATTCCCCGCAGTATCTTGTATGTCGTTATCATGTCTCCCCTGACCCTTCTGTCCTCCAGTGTCGTCAGTCCGATTTCCCTCAACCTTTCCTCGTACGACATTCCCTTGAGCTCTGGGACTAGCCTTGTTGCAAACCTTTGTACTTTCTCTAACTTCTTGACGTGCTTAACCAGGTGTGGGTTCCAGACTGGTGCTGCATACTCCAGTATGGGCCTAACATACACAGTGTACAGTGTCTTGAACGATTCCTTATTAAGGTATCGGAACGCTATTCTCAGGTTTGCCAGGCGCCCGTATGCTGCAGCGGTTATTTGGTTGATGTGTGCCTCCGGTGATGTGTTATGGTCTCCCCAAGATCTTTCTCCCTGAGTGAGGTCTGTAGTCTTTGTCCACCTAGCCTATACTCTGTCTGCGGTCTTCTTTGCCCCTCCCCAATCTTCATGACTTTGCATTTGGCTGGATTGAATTCGAGAAGCCAGTTGCTGGACCACATGTCCAGCCTGTCCAGGTCTCTTTGCAGTCCTGCCTCATCCTCGTCCGATTTAATTCTTCTTATCAACTTCACGTCATCTGCGAACAGGGACACTTCAGAGTCTATTCCTTCCATCATGTCGTTCACATATATCAAAAATAGCACTGGTCCTAGAACTGACCCCTGTGGGACCCCGCTCGTAACAGGCGCCCACTGTGATACCTCTTCACGTACCATGACTCGTTGCTGCCTCCCTGTCAGGTATTCCCTTATCCATTGCAGTGCCCTCCCTTTTACGTGCGCCTGATCCTCCAGCTTCTGCACTAATCTCTTGTGGGGAACTGTGTCAAAGGCCTTCCTGCAGTCTAGGAAAAACGCAATCTACCCACCCCTCTCTCTCGTGTCTTACTTCTGTTACCTTGTCATAAAACTCCAGGAGGTTTGTGATACAAAATTTGCCTTCCATGAACCCATGCTGGTTTTCATTTATAATCTTGTTCCTTTCCAGGTGTTCGACCACTCTCCTCCTGATAATCTTCTCCATGACTTTGCACACAATACATGTCAGAGACACAGGTCTGTAGTTTAGTGCCTCGTTTCTGTTTCCTTTCTTAAATATGGGGACTACATTAGCTGTCTTCCATTTCTCAGGTAGTTGCCCAGTTTCAAGGGATGTGTTGAAGATTGTGGTTAAAGGCACGCACAGCATCTCTCCTCCTTCTCTAAGGACCAATGGGGAGATGTTGTCCGGTCCCATTGCCTTTGAGGTGTCAAGGTCACTTAAGAGCTTCTTCACCTCCTCCTCAGTTGTTCGTATGTCATCCAACACTTGTTGGTATATTCCCTCTTGATGTTCCCTTCTGTGCTGTCTTCCCACAGCCCTTCCTGTCTCTACTGTAAAAACTTCCTTAAATCTCCTGTTCAGCTCCTCACATACCTCCTGATCATTTCTTGTGAGTTCTCCACCTTCTGTCCTTAATCTGATCACCTGGTCTTTGACTGTTGTCTTCCTCCTGATGTGGCTATACAACAGTTTCGGGTCAGTCTTGATTCTCGATGCTATGTCATTTTCATACTGTCGCTGGGCCTCCCTCCTTACCTGACAACTCAATGACTGAAGAAGAATTTCCTAACATCCCTGTGACTTGCATGAGTCTTCAATTTCCAACTGTGAGCCCTTGTTGCTGTGTCCCATCTCTGGAATATCCTCTCTCTCTCCACCTTGTCGATTCCTCTCAGTATATCATATGTTGTTATCATGTCATCCCCTATCCATCCTGTCCTCCAGTGTTGTCAGGTCGAGTTCCCTTAACGTGTGTGTGTATGCACTCATCTGTATGTGCTCACCTATACGTGGTTGCAGGGTCGAGTCTCAGCTCCTGGTTTCGCGTCTTTGCCAGCCTCCTTGCTTTAGGAGCCTTATTGTACCTCTTCTTAGTGCTATGTATGGATCTTGCCTTTACCACTTCACTCTCAAGGTCTTTCCACTTCCTTACTACTCTAACGCTGAAGAAACAGTTCCTCACATCCCTGTGATTCATCTGAGTTTTCATCTTCCAGCTGTGTTCTCGTGTTCTGGTTTCCCATTTCTCAAACAATCTGTCCCTATTCATCTTCTCAATTCCTCTCGGTATTGTTATCATAACTGTTATTATATTACTCTTAGTCCTCCTGTATTCCCGTGAAATCAAGCTGAGTTTTCTTAATCTCTCATCATAGAACATATCCATTAACTCCGGGACTAACCTTCTTGCAAAATTCTGCACTTTCTCCAGTTCCGTGATGTGTTTGACGAGGTGTGAGGTCCATACTGGCGCTGCATACTCAGATGTCTAAAACGTAGTCTTAAATTAGCCAGGCGCGTATTTGCTGCAACAGTTATTTGGGTGATGTGCGCTTCAGGCGATATGCTTGGTACAGTACTCTAAGCTCCTTTCCCTTTAGTAAAGTTTGCAGCTTTTGCCACCCTAACCCCTCCCCCTGCACCTTCAGCATATCCAGATTCATTTATAGCCTTACCTCGTCCATATCTGTTTTTATTCTATTCAATAGTTTCACATCATCTGCGAACCATCATACCTCTGACTCTATCCCTTCTGTCCCTTTGTGGAACTCTCCTCGTCACATGCTTTCATTCCAACATCTCTTCGTAGGTAATCACTCGCTGTTTTCTTCTTTCCACTTATGCCCTGATCCAAGGTAGTGTTACACAACATAAAGGAATAAGGCACAACATAGTCGAGTAATATGCATCATAGTGAGTAATGCACAATATTAATGGAGTAATACACAACATAATGGAGTAGTTCACAAAATGGAAGAGTAATACACAACATGCAAGAGGAAGACTATTACACATCATGGAAGACCATTACACAACATGGAAGACTATTACACAACATGGAAGACTATTACACAACATGGAAGACTATTACACAACATGGAAGACTATTACACAACATGGAAGACTATTACACAACATGGAAGAGTAATATACAACATGGAAGAGTAATACACAACGTGGAAGACCATTACACAACATGGAAGAGTAATACACAACATGGAAGAGTAATACACAACATGCAAGAGTACTGCACAACATAGAAGAGTAATACACAACATAGAAGAGTAATACACAACATGCAAGAGTACTGCACAACATGGAAGAGTAATACATAACATAGAAGACTATTAGGCAACATGCTGGAGAAATGTATCACATGGCTGAGAAATATTCAACACAGACTGGGGAAACGTGATAAACATTTGTGTAGAGGAAATGAGCTTCAAAATTAAACGATATTTCTTCAAGGAAATTCTGGTTGTGAAAATTGCTTGTAGATACAGAAGCAGCTTCCTCAATAGAAAACAAAAACATAAAGTTTAACTCTCTCTCTCTCTCTCTCTCTCTCTCTCTCTCTCTCTCTCTCTCTCTCTGTACATCACGTAACCCCTCCTGGGTATTCAGAGGTGTATCATGTATACAGCAAACCAGGACTAGCTCATCATTTTCCCAGACCTCGAGAGATTCAGGGAATATTCTGAGGTATGAGTTATGCTAATGTCTGGGGGGTTATAATTTACTTACGCATCCTGCCATATATGTTGTGGTGGTGATTTTTATTGCTCTGGGAGTGAATCCCAGGATACTTTATCTTAGGAATTGTAACTCTTTATTCTTTATCTTAGGAACAGCAACTATTGCAATTATTTCCTGTTATCTTGTAGCCACAGGACTGATGCTATAATGCAAATATATACACACATAGCAAAGAAATCACGAAACAAGTGATTTTAATTCATTTACCAAATCGCGGCAGGCCAGGACTCGACCCTACGAACGTTGTACCGCCTCGTGAGACAACACAACGTACGCATCACATTTACCACTCACCCGCCGATCCTACAAGAACCAAGCACATAGCACAAAGCTGTGTTTTACCTTGGTCCGCGGACACTCGTGGCAGTGGTATCTCAAGGATTAATTTCAGCCTCCTCCTGTTTGAATACCCGCCTCAACACGCAGTTTGTTGTCTCACGAGGCGGTACAACGTTCGTAGGTCGAGTCCTGGCCTGCCGCAGTTTGGTAAATTATTTAAAATCACTTGTTTCGTGATATCATTGCTTGTTGAGGCGGGTATTCAAACAGGAGGAGGCTGAAATTAATCCTTGAGATACCACTGCCAAGAGTGTCCTCGGACCAAGGTAAAACACATAGCTCTGTGCTGTGTGCTTGGGTCCTGTAGGATGGGTGGCTGAGTGGTAAAAGTGATGCGTACGTTAAGTTGTCTCACAAGGAGGTACAACGTTCGTAGGGTCGAGTAGTGGCCTGCCGCAGTTTGGTAAGTGGATATATAAATATATATATATATATATATATATATATATATATATATATATATATATATATATATATATATATATATATATATATATATATATATATATATATATATATATATATATATATATATATATACACTATATCTTCTTTCAACAATGTGTCAGTATGCCATCAAGGCGGGGTGACCACACACGTCAACGTATGCGTGTTTACATTGTTATCAATGAATCTGCGATTCACTTACCAAAAAACATTTAGGCTCATACCTACTCTTGGTTTTAGTTAGTTAGAAACTCCCCTCAAGGAAGGCTCCTTGATGTTGGTGAGGGGCTCTTGATTTAGGGAATTGGATCTGTGCTCCAGTTCCCCGAATTAAGCCTGAATGCCTTCCACATCCCCCCCCAGGCACTGTATAATCCTCCGGGTTTAGCGCTTCCCCTTGATTATAATAATAATAATAATAATAATAGTTAGAAACTGCATTTTAATAGATGTTTTCACAGTTTACGGTAATAACAGCAGAGAATCATTAACCACATAACATGGACTCTGCTGCGGGTTCAGAAAATTGAATAAATACTTAACAATCTATATGAGTTTTGTCAACAATATTAATAAAAAACTGTAGTGTTTACTACTTCTGCGATGACCAATGCTGGTCTCTTTGGTTATTAAGTTTCTGAAACAAGTAACAGCTGACCAACAACCTCCAAACTTTTCCCATTTAGCTTAACTGCACCATCACTTGGAAATCTTGTGTGTGTGTGTGTGTGTGTGTGTGTGTGTGTGTGTGTGTGTGTGTGTGTGTGTGTGTGTGTGTGTACTCACCTAATTGTACTCACCTAATTGTGGTTGCAGGAGTCGAGACTCAGCTCCTGGCCCCGCCTCTTCACTGATCGCTACTAGGTCCTCTCCCTCTCTGCTTCCTGAGCTTTGTCATACCTCTTCTTAAAACTATGTATGGTTCCTGCCTCCACTACTTCACTTGCTAGGCTATTCCACTTCCTGACGACTCTATGACTGAAGAAATACTTCCTAAAGTCCCTGTGACTCGTCTGAGTCTTCAGCTTCCAGTTGTGACCCCTTGTTTCTGTGTCCCCTCTCTGGAACATCCTATCTCTGTCCACCTTGTCTATTCCCCGCAGCATCTTGTATGTCGTTATCATGTCTCCCCTGACCATTCTGTCCTCCATTGTCGTCAGTCCGATTTCCCTCAACCTTTCCTTGTACGACATTCCCCTGAGCTCTGGGACTAGCCTTGCTGCAAACCTTTGTACTTTATCTAACTTCTTGACGTGTCAGCATAGTTGCTGATCCTCCTTTACATGTGTGGGTTCCAGACTGGTGCTGCATACTCCAGTATGGGCCTCACATATACAGTGTACAGTGTCTTGAACGATTCCTTATTAAGGTATCAGAACGCTATTCTCAGGTTTGCCAGGCGCCCGTATGCTGCAGCAGTTATTTGGTTGATGTGTGCCTCCGGTGATGTGCTCGGTGTTATGGTCACCCCAAGGTCTTTCTCCCTGAGTGAGGTCTGTAGTCTTTGTCTACCTAGTCTATACTCTGTCTGCGGTCTTCTTTGCCCCTCCCCAATCTTCATGACTTTGCATTTGGCAGGATTGATTCGAGAAGCCAGTTACTGAACCACATGTCCAGCCTGTCCAGGTCTCTTTGCAGTCCTGCCTCATCTTCATCCGATTTAATTCTTCTCATCAACTTCTCATCATCTGCGAATAGGGACACTTCAGAGTCTATTCCTTCCATCATGTCGTTCGCATATATCAAAAATAGCACTGGTCCTAGAACTGACCCCTGTGGGACCCCGCTCGTCACAGGCGCCCACTGTGATACCTCTTCACGTACCATGACTCGTTGCTGCCTCCCTGTCAGGTATTCCCTGATCCATTGCAGTGCCCTCCCTGTTATATGCTCCTGATCCTCCAGCTTCTGCACTAATCTCTTGTGGGGAACTGTGTCAAAGGCCTTCCTGCAGTCTGGGAAGACGCAATCAACCCACCCCTCTCTCTCGTGTCTTTCTTCTGTTACCTTGTGTGTGTGTGTGTGTGTGTGTGTGTGTGTGTGTGTGTGTGTGTGTGTGTGTGTGTACTCACCTATTTGTACTCACCTATTTGTGGTTGCAGGGGTCGAGTCACAGCTCCTGGCCCCGCCTCTTCGCTGATTGCTACTAGGTCCTCTCTCTCCCTGCCCCATGAGCTCTATCATACCTCGCCTTAAAACTATGTATGGTTCCTGCCTCCACCACATCACTTTCTAGGCTATTCCATGGCCTGACTACTCTATGACTGAAGAAATACTTCCTAACATCCCTTTGATTCATCTGAGTCTTCAACTTCCAATTGTGACCTCTTGTGTCTGTGTCCCATCTCTGGAACATCCCGTCTTTGTCCACCTCGTCTATTCCGCGCTGTATTTTATATGTCGTTATCATGTCTCCCCTGACCCTCCTGGCCTCCAGTGTCGTCAGGCCGATTTCCCTCAACCTTTCTTCATAGGACAATCCCCGTAGCTCTGGGACTAGTCTTGTTGCAAACCTTTGCACTTTCTCTAATTTCTTGACGTGCTTGACTAGGTGTGGATTCCAAACTGGTGCTGCATACTCCAGTATGGGCCTGACGTAGATGGTGTACAGAGTCTTAAACGAATCCTTACTGAGGTATCGGAACGCTATCCGTAGGTTTGCCAGGCGCCCGTATGCTGCAGCAGTTATCTGATTGATGTGCGCCTCAGGAGATATGCTCGGTGTTATACTCACCCCCAGATCTTTTTCCTTTAGTGAGGTTTGCAGTCTTTGGCCATCTAAACTATATTGTGTCTGCGGTCTTCTTTGCCCTTCCCCAATCTTCATGACTTTGCATTTGGCAGGGTTAAATTCTAGGAGCCAGTTGCTGGACCAGGCTTGTAGCCTGTCCAGATCTCTTTGTAGTCCTGCCTGATCCTCGTCCGATTCGATTCTTCTCATTAACTTCACATCGTCTGCAAACAAGGACACTTCTGAGTCTATCCCTTCCGTTATGTGTGTGTGTGTGTGTGTGTACTCACCTAATTGTACTCACCTAATTGTGGTTGCAGGGGTCGAGACTCAGCTCCTGGCCCCGCCTCTTCACTGATCGCTACTGGGTCCACTCTCTCTCTGCTTCCTGAGCTTTGTCATACCTCTTCTTAAAACTATGTATGGTTCCTGCCTCCACTACTTCACTTGCTAGGCTATTCCACTTGATGACAACTATATGACTGAAGAAATACTTCCTAACGTCCCTGTGACTCGTCTGAGTCTTCAGCTTCCAGTTGTGACCCCTTGTCCCTGTGTCCCCTCTCTGGAACATCCTATCTCTGTCCACCTTGTCTATTCCCCGTAGTATCTTTAATGTCGTTATCATGTCTCCCCTGACCCTTCTGTCCTCCATTGTCGTCAGTCCGATTTCCCTCAACCTTTCCTCGTACGACATTCCCCTGAGCTCTGGGACTAGCCTTGCTGCAAACCTTTGTACTTTATCTAACTTCTTGACGTGTCAGCATAGTTGCTGATCCTCCTTTACATGTGTGGGTTCCAGACTGGTGCTGCATACTCCAGTATGGGCCTAACATACACAGTGTACAGTGTCTTGAACGATTCCTTATTAAGGTATCGGAACTCTATTCTCAGGTTTGCCAGGCGCCCGTATGCTGCAGCAGTTATTTGGTTGATGTGTGCCTCCGGTGATGTGCTCGGTGTTATGGTCACCCCAAGGACTTTCTCCCTGAGTGAGGTCTGTAGTCTCTGTCTACCTAGCCTATACTCTGTGTGCGGTCTTCTTTGCCCCTCCCAATCTTCATGACTTTGCATTTGGCAGGATTGAATTCGAGAAGCCAGTTTCTGAACCACATGTCCAGCCTGTCCAGGTCTCTTTGCAGTCCTGCCTCATCCTCGTCCGATTTAATTCTTCTCATCAACTTCACATCATCTGCGAACAGGGACACTTCAGAGTCTATTCCTTCCATCATGTCGTTCACATATATCAAAAATAGCACTGCTCCTAGAACTGACCCCTGTGGGACCCCGCTCGTAACAGGCGCCCACTGTGATACCTCTTCACGTACCATTACTCGTTGCTTCCTCCCTGTCAGGTATTCCCTTATCCATTGCAGTGCCCTCCCTTTTACATGCGCCTGATCCTCCAGCTTCTGCACTAATTTTTTGTGGGGAACTATGTCAAAGGCCTTCCTGCAGTCTAGGAAAACGCAATCTACCCAACCCTCTCTCTCGTGTCTTACTTCTGTTACCTTGTCATAAAACTCCCGGAGGTTTGTGATACAGGATTTGCCTTCCATGAACCCATGCTGGTTTTCATTTTTAATCTTGTTCCTTTCCAGGTGTTCCACCACTCTCCTCCTGATAATCTTCTCCATGACTTTGCACACAATACATATCAGAGACACAGGTCTGTAGTCTAGTGCCTCGTTTCTGTGTGTGTGTGTGTGTGTGTGTGTGTGTGTGTGTGTGTGTGTGTGTGTGTGTGTGTGTGTGTGTGTGTGTGTGTGTGTGTGTGTGTGTGTGTGTCTGTGTGTGTGTCTGTGTGTGTGTCTGTGTGTGTGTCTGTGTGTGTGTCTGTGTGTGTGTACTCACCTATTTGTACTCACCTATTTGTGGTTGCTGGGTCGAGTCTTAGCTCCTGGCCCCGCCTCTTCACCGGTTGCTACTGGGCCCTCTCTCTCCCCGCTCCATGAGCTTTATCAAACCTCGTCTTAAAACTGTGTATGGTTCCTGCCTCCACTACGTCATTTTCTAGGCTATTCCACTGCCTTGCAACTCTATGACTGAAGAAATACTTCCTAATATCTCTCTGACTCATTTGTGTCTTCAACTTCCAATTGTGGCTTCTTGTTTCTGTGTCCCCTCCCTGGAACATCCTGTCTTTGTCCACCTTGTCTATTCCACGCAGTATTTTATATGTCGTTATCATGTTTCCCCTGACCCTCCTGTCCTCCAGTGTCGTCAGGCCGATTTCCCTTAATCTTTCTTCATAGGACATTCCCCTTAGCTCTGGAACTAACCTTGGGGCAAACCTTTGTACTTTCTCTAGTTTCTTAACGTGCTTTATCAAGTGCGGGTTCCAAACAGGTGCTGCATACTCCAGTATGGGCCTGACATACACGGTGTACAGTGTCTTGAACGATTCCTTACTAAGGTATCGGAATGCTGTTCTCAGGCGCCCATATGCTGCAGCAGTTATCTGATTGATGTGTGCTTCCGGAGACATGCTCGGTGTTATACTCACCCCAAGATCTTTCTCCTTGAGTGAGGTTTGCAGTCTTTGGCCACCTAGCCTATAATCTGTCTGTGGTCTTCTGTGCCCTTCCCCTATCTTCATGACTTTGCATTTGGCAGTATTAAATTCGAGAAGCCATTTGCTGGACCAGGTGTCCAGTCTGTCCAGGTCTCTTTGAAGTCCTGCCTGGTCCTCATCAGATTTAATTCTCCTCATTAACTTCACATCATCTGCAAACAGGGACACTTCTGAGTCTAACCCTTCCATCATGTCGTTCACATATACCAAAAATAGCACTGGTCCTAGGACCGACCCCTGTGGGACCCCGCTCGTCACAGGTGCCCACTGTGATACATCATTACGTACCATGACTCGTTGTTGCCTCCCTGTCAGGTATTCTCTGATCCATTGCAGTGCCCTTCCTGTTATATGCGCCTGATGCTCTAGCTTCTGCACTAATCTCTTGTGAGGAACTGTGTCAAAGGCCTTCTTGCAGTCCAAGAAGATGCAATCATCCCACCCCTCTCTCTCGTGTCTTACTTCTGTTATTTTATCATAAAACTCCAGAAGGTTTGTGACACAGGATTTGCCTTCCGTGAATCCGTGCTGGTTGGCATTTATACTCTTGTTCCGTTCCAGGTGCTCCACCACTCTCCTCCTGATAATCTTCTCCATAATTTTGCATACTATACACGTCAATGACACAGGTCTATAGTTTAGTGCCTCTTTTCTGTCTCCTTTTTTTAAAAATGGGAACTACATTTGCCGTCTTCCATACCTCAGGTAGTTGCCCAGTTTCCAGGGACGTGTTGAAGATTGTGGTAAGTGGCACGCACAACATATCTGCTCCCTTTCTAAGGACCCATGGGGAGATGTTGTCCGGTCCCACTGCCTTTGAGGTATCGACGTCCCTTAGCAGTTTCTTCACCTCCTCCTCATCTGTATGTATGTCGTCCAACACTTTTTGGTGTATTCCTTGCTGGTGTCCCCATCTGGTCTGTCCCCCCAGAGTCCTTCCTGTCTCTACTGTAAATACTTCCTTAAATCTCGTGTTGAGCTCCTCACATACCTCTTGATCGTTTCTTGTGAGTTCTCCACCTTCTTTCCTCAGCCTTATCACCTGGTCCTTGACTGTTGTCTTCCTCCTAATGTGGCTATACAGCAGTTTCGGGTCAGATTTGACTTTCGATGCTATGTCGTTTTCATACTGTCGCTGGGCCTTCCTCCTTATCTGTGCATACTCGTTTCTGGCTCTTCTACTTATCTCCTTGTTTTCCTGGGTCCTATTCCTCCTGTACCTTTTCCATTCTTTGTTGCACTTAGTTTTTGCCTCCCTACACCTTCGGGTAAACCAAGGACTCGTTTTGGTCTTCCTATTATTTCTGTTTCCCTTGGGAACAAAACTTTCCTCTGCCTCCTTGCACTTTGTTGCCACATATTCCATCATCTCGTTTACTGATTTTCCTACCATTTCTCTGTCCCACTGAACCTCCTGCAGGAAGTTTCTCATACCTGTGTAGTCCCCCCTTTTATAGTTTGGCCTGTCCCCTTCAGTTCCTGTTACCTTCTCCACTTGTAACTCTACTATATAATCAAAACTCAGAACCACGTGATCGCTAGCTCCAAGGGGCCTCTCGTAAGTGATGTCCTCAATGTCTGAACTGCTCAGGTTGCTCAGTTGCGTTGGGAATATCGCGGTTGGAGTCTTTTGGTGGGAGATTCTGTGGGGTGTGTTTGCCCTTCCTCCTGTGTCTGGGTCCTGCTCATTTTCGTCATTGCCTCTCGTTCCTCCTTGCGTCTCTGTACCCTCTCTTTCAGTGTAGTCCTTTCTTCTTGTGTTCTGTCGCGGTCGAGGTATACTCACTGGTACCCCTGTTTGTCCCTCAGTCTTGCTTTCTTTTGCAGAATCTTGGTTCGAACTGATTCTTCCTTGAAAGTTACTCTGACAGGCCGTGTGTGTACTCACCTAGTTGTACTCACCTAGTTGAGGTTGCAGGGGTCGAGTCCAAGCTCCTGGCCCCGCCTCTTCACTGGTCACCACTAGGTCACTGTCCCTGAACCATGAGCCTTATCGTACCTCTGCTTAAAGCTATGTATGGATCCTGCCTCCACTACATCTCTTCCCAAATTATTCCACTTCCTGACTACTCTGTGGCTGAAGAAATACTTCCTAACATCCCTGTGATTCATCTGTGTCTTCAACTTCCCATTATGTCCCCTTGTTGCTGTGTCCCATCTCTGGAACATCCTGTCTTTATCCACCTTGTCAATTACTCTCAGTATTTTGTACGTCGTTATCATGTCCCCCCTATCTTTCCTGTCCTCCAGTGTCGTCAGGTTGATTTCCCTTAACCTCTCCTCGTAGGACATACCTCTTAGCTCTGGGACTAGTCTTGTTGCAAACCTTTGCACTTTCTCTAGTTTCTTTACGTGCTTGGCTAGGTGTGGGTTCCAAACTGGTGCCGCATACTCCAATATGGGCCTAACGTAGACGGCGTACAAGATCCTGAACGATTGCTCATTAAGATGTCGGAATGCTGTTCTGAGGTTTGCTAGGCACCCATATGCTGCAGCAGTTATTTGGTTGATGCGCTCTTCAGGAGATATACCTGGTGTTATACTCACCCCAAGATCTTTTTCCTTGAGTGAGGTTTGTAGTCTCTGGCCCCATAGACTGTACATCGTCTGCGGTCTTCTTTGCCCTTCCCCAATCTTCATGACTTTGTACTTGGTTGGGTTGAACTCCAGGAGCGAATTCCTGGACCAGGTCTGCAGCCTGTCCAGATCCCTTTGTAGTTTTGCCTGGTCTTCGATTGAGTGAATTCTTCTCATCAACTTCACGTCATCTGCAAACAGGGACACTTCGGATTCTATTCCTTCCGTCATGTCGTTCACAAATACCAGAAACAGCACTGGTCCTAGGACTGACCCCTGTGGGACCCCGCTGGTCACAGGTGCCCACTCTGACACCTCGCCACGTACCACGACTCGCTGCTGTCTTCCTGACAAGTATTCCCTGATCCAGTGTATTGCCTTCCCTGTTATCCCTGCTTGGTCCTCCAGTTTTTGCACTAATCTCTTGTGTGGAACTGTGTCAAATGCCTTCTTGCAGTCCAAGAAAATGCAGTCCACCCACCCCTCTCTCTCTTATCTTGCTGCTGTCATCATGTCATAGAACTCCAGTAGGTCTGTGACACAGGATTTCCCATTTCTTAAACCATGTTGGCTGCTGTTGATGAGATCATTCCTTTCTAGGTGTTCCACCACTCTTCTAATGATAATCTTCTCCATGACTTTGCATACTATACATGTCAGTGAACTGGTCTGTAGTTTAGTGTTTCATGTCTGTCTCCTTTTTTAAAGATTGGGACTACATTTGCTGTCTTCCATGCCTCAGGCAGTCTCTCTGTTTCGATAGATGTATTGAATATTGTTGTTAGGGGTACACATAGCGCCTCTGCTCCATCTCTCAGGACCCATGGAGAGATGTTATCCGGCCCCATTGCCTTTGAGGTATCTAGCTCACTCAGAAGCCTCTTCACTTCTTCCTCTGTTGTGTGTACTGTGTCCAGCACATGGTGGTGTGCCTCTCCTCTCCGTCTTTCTGGAGCCCCTTGTGTCTCCTCTGTGAACACTTCTTTGAATCTCTTGTTGAGTTCGTCACATACTTCACGGTCATTTCTTGTTGTCTCTCCTTCGTTTCTTAGCCTGATTACCTGGTCCCTGACTGTTGTTTTCCTCGTGATGTGGCTGTATAACAGCTTCGGATCAGATTTGGCTTTCGCTGCTATGATTTGGCTTTCGCTGCGTGTGTGTGTGTGTGTGTGTGTGTGGTACTCACCTAATTTTACTCACCTAATTGTGGTTTCATGGGTCGATTCATAGTTCCTGGCCCCGCCTCTTCAATGGTCACTGCTAGGTCCACTTTCTTCCTGTTCCATAATAATAATAATACTAATAATAATAATAATAATAATAATAATAATAATAATAATAATAATAATAATAATAATAATAATAATAATAGTAATAATAATATTATTATTATTATTATTATTATTATTATTATTATTAGTATTATTATTATTATTATTATCTTTATTTACTAGAGTTACATGTACAAGGCATAAAGGCCTAGCTTACATCAATGAGATACTACTATATAGAAAACTCCTTGTTATACTGAGCATTTCGGGCAAAGTAGGTCAGTTTTGTCCCAGGATGCGACCCACACCAGTCAACTAACACCCAGGTACCCATTTTATACTGATGGATGAACAGGGACAGCAGGTGTCTTATGGAAACACGTTCCTAATGTTTTCTAGCCGTACCGGAAATTCGAACTCCGGATCTCAGTGTGTGAGCTGAGTGCGCTAGCGATTGAGCGACGGGACATCTATACCTCTTTTTAAAGCTATGTATGGATCCTGCCTCCACTACATCAAACTCCAGATTGTTCCACTTCCTGACAACTCTAAGACTGAAGAAAAACTTCTTAACATCCCTGTGATTCATCTGAGTTTTGAACTTCCAGTTGTAAGCTTTCGTTGCTGTGTCATATCTCCGAAACATTCTCTCCGCATCCACTGTGTCAATTCCTCTCAGTATTTAAATGTTGTTATCATGTTCCCCCTATCCTTCCTGTACTCCAGTGTTGTCATGTTGAGTTCCCTTAACCTCTCCTCGTTGGACAAACCCCTCAGTTGGGGGACTAGTCTTGTTGCAAACCTTTACAATTGCTCTAATTTCTTGAAGTACTTGACCAGATATGGGTTCCATACTGCTGCTGCATAATCCAATATGGGTCTGACGTACACAGTGTACAGTGTAGTGAATGACTCCTTACCTAGAAGTCGCAAAGCTATTCTCAGATTGGCCTTGCACCCATATGCTGCAGCAGTTATTTGGTTGATGTGCGCCTCAGATGTGCTCGATGTGATGCTCGCACCAAGATCCTTTCACTGAGTTTTGCAGCCTCTGACCTCTTAGGCTCTACTCTGTCTGCGGACTCCTTTCTCATTTTCCAAGCTTTATAACTTTGCACTTGTTAGGGTTAAACTCCAGGAGCCATTTGTCGGACCAGGTTTGCAGCCTGTCCAGATACTTTTGTAGGATTACTTGATCCTCTTCCGCTTGTATTCTCCTCATTAGTTTCACATCGTCTGCACATATACAACAGGACTGGGACAGGACCCAGGAGTGACCTTTGTGGAACCCCACACGACATATGCACCCACTGTGACACCTCATCTCGTATCGATACATGATGTTTCCTTCCTGTCAGGTATTCTTGATCCATTTCAATACTTTCCCTCATATTCCTGCCTGCTCCTCTAGCTTTTCAACCAGTCTCTTATGTGGTACTAGGTCGAAAGCCTTCTTGCAGTCCAATAAGATGCAGACTGCCCATCTCTCTCTCTCTCTCTCTCTCTCTCTCTCTCTCTCTCTCTCTCTCTCTCTCTCCTGTCTTAATACTGTTACCTTGACTACAAGCACGGCATCAGGGAAGGGAAATCCTGCATCTCAAACCAATACAGGTTTTCCCTTCCCTGAAGCCGTGCTGGTTGTCATATGTTAGCCTATTTCTTTCTAGATACCCTACGGGGTAGCCCAGTGGTGAGAGTCACGCCTCTCACCACTTGGGTCCAGGGTTCGAGACCCAGCAGAACTACTACTAATACTATTTCTTTCTAGGTGATCCACTGCTCTTTTTTTTTTGATAATCTTCTCCCCAACTTTACATACAGTAAATGTCAGCGACACTCGTCTATAATTTAGTGCAGCTTGTCTGTTTCCTTTCTTAAAAATCGGGACTATATTTGCTCTTTTCCACACCTCAGACAGTAGCCCCGTTTTGATAGATTTATTGAAGATTATTGTTAGCGGCACATACATTGCATCTGCTCAGGACCCAAGGAGAGATATCTGGGCCCATTATCTTCGAGGTATCTAGTTCCTCCTAGCAGTTTCTTCACCTTTTCCTCCTCCTCCTCGGGTGTGTACAGTGTGTCCAGCATATGCTGCTGCACCCCACCACCTCGGTTTGCTGGGATCCTTTTTGTCTCCACTGTAAATACGTCCCTGAATCTTGAGCTGAGCTCTTTTCATACTTCTTGGTCGTTCCCTGTAAGCTCACCTCCTCCCTTCCTCATCCTGATTACCTGATCCTTGACTATTGTTTTCCTCATAATGTGGCTGTATAACAACAGCCGGGCTTCTCTCCATATCCATGCATACTCATTCCTGGCTCTTATGCTCAACTTCCTCTTTTCCTTGGCCCTATGCCTTCTATACTCCAGCACACTTGACTTTGGCCTCTCCACATTTGGTAAACCATCGGCTTACTCTGGTCTTCCTGTTGTTTTTGTTGCCCCTTGGTACAAACGTCTTTCTATACTGCCTCCCTGCACTTTGTGGTCAAGTGTTCCATCATTTCGTTTACTGTCTTTCCTTCTAGCTCGCTTACCCACAGCACCTGGTGTAGGAATTGCCTCATATTTGTGTAGTCACGTTTTTGGAAGTTTAGCTCTCCCGTCCTTCCCGTGCTGCTTCACTCTCTATTGTTAACTCTACTGTGTATTTGACACTCAAGACCACGTAGTCACTAGCGCCTAGGGGCCTTTCGTGTGTGATATATTCTATGTCTGAACTGCTCAAGGTGAATGCGAGGTCTAGCCTTGCCAGTTCATCATCTTCTCTTTCTCTATCTGTCTGTGTCCCTAAAATGTTGGTACATGAAGTTTTCCAGTACTTCCTCCAACATCTTGCCTCTCCATGTCTCTGGTCCCCTATAAAAACGTTTTTTACGCTTTCCTATTTACGTAACAATAAAAATAATAATGACAGTATTGATGGAATATAATACCCACAGGTGATGAACAAGACACATATGCAACACTTGGGTATGTTTATTGCCGAGAGGTTTCGCCTATGTAACGGGTTTCTTCATTCGACTCAAACGAATACAACTCTGGATACAGTAGAAGCGTTTCAGATGTCATAGTCCGTCACCCTTGATGGGAGGTAGATCAATCTCTTAAGCATAGTTCTGTATTCGACAGAAGAAGCCTGTTGTCCTGTGTTATTCATCAACCAGTTGATGCTGTACAACATCAGTACCATGATGCTTGTGTGATCTACTTACATTAGTGAGCTGCTTCACCTCACTTCTTCTCTATTATATGAGGTCTAGAGGCAAGTCTATGCTTTAAGCTAGGGGGACTGACCTCTTTTTATCTAGTGTGACGGACTGATCAAGTAAAAACCACTACTACTGTTGTCTCCAGTCTTGTATTTGGCTGTATTCGACTGAAAGAAGACTGTTGTGCAAGAGAAACGTTTCTGGCTGTTGTGCGAGAAAAACGTTTCTGACTGTTGTGCAAGAGAAACGTTTCTGACTGTTGTACAAGGGAGACGTGTGAGCAATAAAGACACCCAAGTGTTGCACATTTGTCTTATTCATCAGACTGACAGTCATTCATCATTAAACATATATTATTTTCCATCTTGTCAATAATATCAATGAAGGCTACTCAGTAAGGTCTCGTTACGCATGTTTTCAGTCTCGTGTTGCTCCAAAATTTCCTCAGATCCATCTAGTGAGTGATTTATTAAAGCTAATGAAATTATATACCCCGGGAACTTTGAAGATTTTCAGAATGTCTCTACAAAGAGCGCTTAATCAAGGAAAATATTGTACGTTCTTTGAAAAGACTAATTACTTACAACTGCTCAATATATTAACTCACGAAATCGTAATAACACGATTGCAAACAAGCAACGGAATGGGCGAGGGTTGAACCCATGGCGAAGGGGTCGTAAAACTCCAGGCCGGTGAGTTTTACGACTCACTCGCCATGGAGTCAAACCTCACTCGTTCCGTGGTTTGCTCGATATTTTAAACTTTATGGTGATAGATGGCCGCGCCTGTGTCAAGGACATTACATACTCGCATATATGTCAAGGACATTACTCAGTTTGCATTGTATATTACTGATTATGCCACAGATCGATGTCAAGGTTGCTGCTAGGCTACCAGATCCCGTATCTTGAGTAAAACTATTGTTAAGTAGGTTTGAATACTGATACCTGCGCCTGATTCAGCTACCAGTGAAAAGAAACTCTAAGTAACAAGTGCTGATTTTTTTAAAACTGTCATTAAACTGTCAATGTTAAACATTTTGTGTTGAGTTACCGATTAGTTCCTCCATGAGTGATCGTGTGTCTCACCTTGCAGCTTTAAGGAACGTTATCGGCAAATTTTTATGAAAGTCGGGGGATAAAAGTGGCTGTAAGTCCTACAAGAAGACTTGGATAAATTGAGCAAATATAATAACGCGATAACAGCCCTCGTGAAGAAGATAGATTGTATGATAATAGATCACGTGAAGAAGATAGATTGTGTGATAATAGACCACGTGAATGAAGAAGATAGATCGTGTGATAACGGACAATGTGAGTGAAGAAGATAGAATGTGTTATAACAGATGACGATAGACTGGAGGTAGTATGTACTACTATGACTGGAAAGCTAAGATAAAAAAATGACTAGGCACCATTAGCTTACATCTACCACTGTTACTAGAAACAGATGTTATGAAACGAGTAATCGTTATCTCTCTCTCTGTCTCTTTCTCTGTCTCTCTTTCTTCCTCTCTTTTTAAACAGGATTTAACAAGGTTAGGTTTGAAACTATATTTACAAACTAAGAATTGTTACCTACATCAGCTCATTTGAAAGCCTTTATATTGTTAAGATATATACAGGTAAAGAACAGGTTGAAGTTGGAGCCATCTATGGGCCAAAGATTTCATTTGGTCAAGTAACTTCATTTCGTTGATATCATTATGCTGTACGAATATGTTCCAGACACGAGTCATCCTACGAATAAATGATCTCAGGTGAAATGATGTTCTGGAGAATGGTACAGTCAGAGTGAAGTTGCTGTTTGCTGCCCGTCTTGTTGTGTAGAAGCTCACTTCTCGCTATTCTAGGAGTTGAGCCAAGTGTGGTACTTTGACCTTATTGGCCTTGTACATAACAGTAAGGCCACAAACAATCTTTTTCTGATGAAAGCTCTGCTCCAATGAGAGATCTATCCAGGCCTAATCGAGGCGAGAGATGACTCGTCTTGCTCTGATTTCTATTCTGTCAAGAAGTCGCAGATGAGACGGGGAGGGAGGCAATCCAAGAAAATGGAGCATACTCAGTGTGTGGGCATACTTTGTCTTATACAGAATCTTGCAACGTCTGCTATCAAGCAGATGCGAGATACATCTAAGGGCTGTAAGCTCCCTGGCCGTTTTGTTTGCAAGATTCACATCATGGTTCTTCTTAGTCATATTACACCCCGAGGATATCAGCTTTATCCCTGGGTAATCATTTATTCTTACCACTGTTCCAGCATTTTCATCATGGTGCCTAGAGACCATAATCATTTGTTTTCTTAGGCGCAAATGTAACCTGTCATCGTTTACCTCAGGCAGATATAGCTGTAAGTTGGTGATTAATGTAGCTTAGAGCAGCTGACATTTCCTCTCTTGGATTAGTAAATGTCAGAGTACAGTCGTCTGCATATGCATGGTAATCTGGGAAGAGTTGAAGGTCATTGAAGCAGACATTCCCCCCCCTCTCTCTCTCTCTCTCTCTCTCTCTCTCTCTCTCTCTCTCTCTCTCTCTCTCTCTCTCTCTCTCTCTCTCTCTCTCTCTCTCTCTCTCTCTTCACATACACACACACACACACAGACAATCGGAAGAGGACCAGGCAAGACTACAAAAGGATCTGAACAGACTGCAAGCCTGATTCAGCAACTGGCTCCTGGAGTTTAACCCCACCTAGTGCAAAGTCATGAAGATCGGGGAAGGGCAAAAAAGGCTGCAGACAGATTACAATCTAGGGGGCCCAAAACTGAAAACCTCACTCAAGGAAAAGGACCTTGGGGTGAGTATTATACCGAGCACATCTCCTGAAGCTCACATCAACCAAACAACTGCTGCAGCATTTGGGCGATTAGCAAACCTAAGAATATTGTCCCTGCACCACAGTAAGGAATCATTCTGGACTCTGTGCACAGTGTATATCAGGCCCATACTTGAGTATGCAACACCATTCTGGAACTCACACCCAGTCAAACACGTCAAAAATTTGACGAAGTTCAGAGGTTTGCAACAAGACTAGTCCCGGAGCTAAGGGGCATGTCCTACGAGGAGAGATTAAGGAAAATCGACCTAGCAACACTGGAGGACAAGAGAGATAGGGGAGATATGATAACAACATATAAAATACTGAGAAGATTTGACAAGGTGGATAGAAACAGAATATTCCAGGGATGGGACACAGCAACAAGGACTCAGTGACTCAGACGAGTCACAGAGATATTAGGAAGTATTTCTTTAGTCATAGAGTTGTCAGAAAGAGGCATAGTCTGGAGAGTGGTGTAGTGGAGGTAGGATCCATACATAGCTTTACGAAGAGGTACGACGAAGCTCATGGAGCAGGGAGAGAGTGGACCTAGTAGCGACCAGCGAAAAGGTGGCTCCAGGAGCTGTGACTAGACCCTTGCAAACACAATTAGGTGAGTATACACACACACACACACACACACACACATAGATAGCTTTAAGCAGAGGTATGATAAAGCTCACGGCTCAGGGAGAGTGACCTAGTAGCGATCAGTGAAGAGGCGGGGCCAGGAGCTCGGACTCGACCCCCGCAACCACAACTAGGTGAGTACACACACACACACACACACACGCACACACACACACACACACACACACACACACACACACACACACACACACACACACACACACACACACACACACACACACACACACACACACACACACACACACATACACACACACACACGCACACATACGCGTGGGTCCGTGGGGTGCAGACGTGGGTAACAAGGCTCCGAGAACCTTAGCGTTGTAAGGCGTACAATAACAGCTAGCGGTAATCAGTGGTAGTGGATCGTCAGTGAACAATACTAGAGTGATAATTAAAGTTATTAGTTAAAAAAAGTGAGAGGAAAGCTGAAATCAAAATATTTCAAAGCACAAACCGTTGGGGGTCTTTGGCTCTATTGCCACATTGGCAGCGGTAGGCCTGAAGAAGTGACGTCACGACAAGTTGTGTGCCATTATACATATAAAGTGAAGTGTATATAATCTGAAGTGTATACTATCATCAGTGAAGAGTGAAATCGTGTGAGGAAGCGGGATGTATGAGAATATATGGTTATAAACATCACAGGTGAAGGATCTCCAAAATAGGGATTTAAGGCCTATGTACGACGACTTCGTCATCAGCAGCTGGCAACTTGTCACCACACCATTGAGCGCAAGTTTCATTCGCCTATTTGTGGTTTGCATGTTGAAGGCCCTGGCTGGCCTTGCATACTGTTTGATACTGGTCACTCACTCCTGCAAGCTATTACCAGAATTAGAATAAAAATAGCATAGACATAGTGAATATAGTGTTGACGAGTGTGAGAAGGTAGAGTCCAGCGAGGAGTAGAGTAGTATTAATTCCAGTAGTTATTAGCAGTAAGAATACTTAGGAAGCTAGGAAGTCCTCTCCCAATGTGAACATGGAACAGGATAATAACCAGCAATAATTGATACTTAAATTCAGACACACACACACACACACAAGGCGAGTATTACTATAAACTAGGTGGCAGGACAAGCTTTTAAGGGCAACATTGTAAGATGGTGCGAGGGTCAAGTCCCAGGAGGGTTGTGGTCAGGTCACAAGAAGTTGCGGCCAGTCATTACACCACACAAGACACCTCTCACACACACACACACTCACACACACACACACACTCACAGGGGTAGGGCAGTGTTACTACCGGTAGTTATTAGCAGTAAGAATACTTAGGAAGCTAGGAAGTCCTCTCTCAATGTGAACAAGGAATATGATAATAACCAGCAACAATTAATACGTAAATCCAGAAAGGGCAATAAGTGGAGAGAGTAGCATAATTGGGAAAGATAAATGAGACTAAATTTGTGCCTACACGATGGATCTTTCAACCACACCACCTACCCCCTCACCCCCAACCATCCCTCCCTCACACACAAGCACACACACACAAGGGTAGACACTCATAGAAGCTCTAGACCCTAGTAGCAAGTTTTGCTTTTTATAACCAAGTATTACTGGTATGTGTTAGCAGTATCTCCCCCTCACACCTCCCCCATACACACGAACACACACATATACACACATACACACACCTGCACTAGGACAATATGGTAACTAACTAGGCAAATACACACACACACACACACACACACACACACACACACACACACACACACACACACATGCACACATGCACATACACACACACACACACACACACACAACACAAACACACACACACAACACACACAACACACACACACACACACACACACACACACACACACACATTGCCAGACTCACACATACACTCCCCCCTCTCCCACCGATCTCACTCCTTCACCTGATCCCTCCCCTCCCTCTTTCACCCTCTCCCTCCCCACCTCACCCTCATTCCCCCACGCCCTCTCCCACTCACCCACTTGCTTCTTCCTCCTTCCCACTCCCCCTCCCCACTATTCTCCCACATAGCCACAGTTCCTCCTCTACCTCCCCCCCACACTCTGACATACACAATACTAACCTAACATACAGAATTACATAGGTTTCCCACTCTGAGGCAATCAGGATAAAACAAAAATGGGTTGCCAGAGAGCAACAAGAAAAACCAAGGGACAGGAGTATCGTAGGGGTTCTTAAATGGAGATATTGAGGGTTGAAGGTAGACACACTTGTTGGATGGTAACGATATATTGTCAGACTGTGATGATGGGAAATGGAGCCCAGCCTTGCCTTGTTCTAGCCTGGATGTCTAACGCCGACTGAGACGGAGGCAGAGGTATGAACGTACACATGCGCATCCTGTGACGTCACACAAACAGTCACAGGCCTAAAAGGGATCTCCTATCTAAAGCACATGGATGATACTGATATGCTATACAACACAGGGATCAGCAACTATGCTGACAGCTCGGTCATGTTACGTATGTCGTCTCGACATACACTACTATCTATAGGCTGAACAGGCAGGTGGTTCTGGGCTGATTCTATACAATAACAAATTCATATATAACTTAGAATTAATGGATTGTATCATAATGGATGTTAACAAAATGAATTTTACGTAATGGGTGTTAACGTAATCACTTTTAACGTAATGCATTACAAACTATAAGAACAAATCATTGTACAATATGGATGGAATTGATCGATCGATCTGTATTCATGGACTCTATGGATTCTGAGGAAGAATAAATATATATATATATAAGGTGAAATTAACAGCAAAGGTATCTGGTGTACTCAGACCATTACTGTCAAATTCTCAAAATACGGAGGGAACGTGAATATGAAAAAAAAAATTCTGAAAAACTAATCAGTTAATAATAAACAGTTGACAATTTACTTCATCTCGGACATCTAGTTATACAGACTATGTACATTTAAACCCAGTTCTGCGAGGGTGAGGTTTACATATGCAGAATGGTTATCATCTCTGGGAGGATCGAATTCCTCTGCAATGGCTAACACATGCCTTGACTGAGGGAGATTTGAACGAGTATCTACAAAAGATACTTGTGGATTTCTCATTACTTGTCGAGTACACAAGGAGTAACGACATTCGGGTTGATTATCTGACTGAGCATCTGTCACATTAGTCTGGGTAGCAATATCATCAACATCGCATACTAATTTCATACTAAATGCGATTCTTTGTACTTACCAGTACTAATTTCTCTAACCTTATACTTATTAACAGAGATATGTTCTGCAACTCGATAAGGTCCGACAAACTCTTGATCGAGCTTAGGCATTGCGGATGTTTTGTTGAAATTTGTCAGCATTACTCTCGAACATACTTTGACTTTTGATGGCTTATCACGGCTATTAGTTACTCTAGTAAATTCTGCTGTTGATTTATGAAGTGTTTCACGGATTCTTCTAAAAACACTTTGAGCCATGCTGGTACGAGTTGCTACGAAATCATCAGGGTTGTAATTAGGTTTCGGAGTGGAATATAACAACTCATAGGGTAAATGCTTGTCTACACCATACAATGCATAATGTGGAGTATCACCTATGGAAGCATTGTAAGAAGAATTTATGGCACATTGAACATCTGGTATGACTTCATCCCAAGTTTCACTATTGGGGTTGATAGTGGCTCTCAGGACATCAAGTACTTTCTTATTGGTTCGTTCGGCTAACCCATTGCTGGCAGGATGATGAAGAACAATGGTGGGGACACTTGGATTGGATTAGGACCATTGACATTCCCTTTATGTTGCATACAGACACTACATTTCTTAACATACTCGGAAATGTCAGTTGCCATACGTGGCCAAAAGTATTTCATTCTGGCTTGTTTCACAGAACGATCCATACCAGGGTGTGCAACACCTGGTACATCATGAACTAGCTGTAGAGCTACGTTCACTAGTGACTGTGGAATTACTAACTGGTACACTCTTCTGCTTGGAGTACCCAACTCGGCTGTTTGATACAGTAATTCTTGGCTCAAAACAAAGTCACTAATGGGTGCTGGTGGCTTCACAGCAAGAATAAGATCTTCCTGGAGCAGAAATCGAATCACACCAGACCACATGGGATCTGTTCTTTGGGCATTTTTGACATCCTCGACAGTAAATGGAGGATCTGCAGTAACTACACTAACGTGTCGCGATAAAGCATCTGCGACTATATTTGACTTGCCAGGTAAATGTTCAAAGGTGGGACCGAACTCTTGGATAGTCAAGGTCCATCTGGCTAACCTTCCAGTAGGTTGTTTGTTCTAGAATAAAGGTATCAGTGGTGCATGGTCTGTCAAGACATGAACAGGGTACTGGTAAATAATGTCTCGGAAGTGCTTTAAAGACCATACTATTGCTAAAGCTTCTTGCTCCGTTACTGTATAATTACGTTCAGCCTTCGTAAGGACTCGGCTAGCAAATGCAACTGCGTTGTACTTGCCATCAGTCTTCTGAGCTAGTACGGCACCTATGCCAATTGAACTAGCATCAGTTGTTAGATAGAAAGACTTAGAAAAATCTGGGAATTTCAAAATAGGAGCAGATGTTAACTTTTCTTTTAGAGTTTGGAATGCTTTTTCTTGACGGAAGGTCCAAACGAAAGGAACATCTTTCTTAAGCAATTCAGTTAGTGGAGCTGCTATTGAAGAAAAATTTGCAATGAAAGATCTGTAGAAACCTGCTAAGCCCACAAAGGATCTTACAGCATCAGCAGTTTTGGGAGTTGGAAAATTTAGTACTGCAGTTACTTTACTTTGATCAGTTGTAACCCCTCTAGGAGTGACTATGTGACCCAGAAACTTAATTTCTGATCTGAAAAATTGACATTTGGACAGTGTGATCTTTAAATTGGCTTCTTCAAGCTTGCCAAGTACTATATCAAGTCTTTTCAGATGTGTATCAACATCTTTGGACATGACGATTACGTCGTCTAAGTACACCATAAGTGCTTTACCTATAAGACCTCTAAAGATGTTGGTCATGAGTCTAGAGAACGTGATAGGTGACGATCGTAATCCAAAAGCCATTCGTAGGAAATGATAATGACCTGTGGGAGTGGAGAATGCAGTTAACTCTTGGCTGTCCTCGTGAAGAGGGACTTGCCAAAACCCTTGTAACAAGTCCAGGGTCGAGAAGACTTTGTTATCTCCGATATTGCATAAAAGGTCACCTAGTACAGGAATGGTTTTCGCATTTAACTTCCTAAAGTCAATCACCGGGCGCCAAGTGCCGTCCTTCTTAGGCACTAGGATCAAGGGCGCATTCCAGGGTGAATTGCTATGTGCAATAACTCCATCATTGAGCATTTGATTGATCAGTTCCTCTGTGACAGCAACTTGGGAATGAGGCATTCTGTACGCAGGTATATAGATAGGTCTAGTACCAGGTTCAAGTGGAATACGATGGGACAATAAGTTCGTTATACCCATCTTCTCATCAACAAGCGCTGGACTTCATCTGGGAAATCAGTGGGAGCTAAGTCTTTCTCCTCAACTGGTGGGATGGATTGATCCAATGGAGTGGATATGGTCTCCACTGTTGAAATAGCACAGGACCCACTGGTCAGGTGGCACATCATCCTGTACTTGAACAGAGTAAGGATAGTGAACTAGGTCAACAAGGTTGGTATTTGCTCTGAGGCGAACACTGTGACCCGAAGTGTTAGCAAGGAATAAATGGATCTTGCTGTCTCTTACAACGTGTAAGGAAGGTTCAACAAATAAACCCTTGACCTTGCAGGAATCACTGTCAACTAGGACGTTATCACCGTCTGGAACATTAGGAACAACAACAGACACTCTAGTGAGAGCACTAGCCACAACAGAGACGTCTTTCTGCAGACGGCATGTGACATCAACAAGAGATGGCATTACTAGTTTCAAGTAATCGTTTTCCGACAAGGCGTCCCCTGTGGAGAAACTACTACTTGGACTAGCAGACATTGCAGGGATAGGCAGAGCACTCAAAGCAGTCTGGGCATCCTCAGACACTTGAGGCAATACACTATCTTGCATATCTGAAGGTGTAGGTGGAACACAGATGGGAGTGACAGAGTTACCAGTGCCTGACCCCTTGGGTACGCTACTGGAGAATGCATTGGCTTGTAAGGACTTAAACCGTACATCATACTCTGCAGCAGTATGGCAGATTTCTGATCCAAGCTGGTAACCCCAGAATGGAACGATCAAGTCGTCAATTTGGGCATGCCATCGGTACGGGTCGAGCACAATGCGTAAGTCTCGCATGGAAGCAAATCCCAGTAGAAGGTCACCAGGGAAAGTAATCTGGTTGACAACAAGAAAAGCAGCAGTAAAGTCTCTGCCTTGGATAGTAAAGGTGAGTGAAGTCTGACCTCGGACTCGCAGAGGGGAACCAGCTACTCCACTAAGGGAGGTTACAGTAGTTGGTTCAATGAGGAGGACACGGCGTAACTGCTTCTCTTTAAACAAGCTAGACCTAATGATATTAACTTGCGCACCAGAGTCCATGAACACATGAATGGGCGCATTATGGACAGAAGCTTGTACTAAAGGACCAATCGTTTCGTTAGGAGTTATATGCAAACAGAAAGGTGGGTTGTCATCGGAGAAGGCATTTTCTACTTCATCCCCAAATTCCTCTACGTCAGAGACGTGTGAAGCAACATCAACAGCAGGGTTGTCATTCTCAAGGCTGGCTAATGCTTCATAGGAATTTTGGACTGGGATGGTGTACTCGTTATCACCTACTACTGTCACGACTGGACGAGTAGACTTAGGCGCTCGGATTCCCATGAATTGGAAGAATGAGCCTGGTTCTGGTTAGTTTGTGAACTACGACGTCTGTTTCCTCTCCTGGCTCTGCGGTTGGAAAGGCCACAGAAAGATCTAGAGTACTGCAGGTTGTAGAGAGCATTGAATTCAGATGTGTCATGTCCATGAATTCTATAATAAGTACAGTAGGGAAGATCTGACTGGTACTCATCATCAGTACGACGCTTCTTAGGGTGACTATCATGACAATTAATAGCAATATGGCCATGGTAACCACAATTGTAGCAAGTTCTTTGACTGTGGATACTGTACATACTACGGGTGCTACGGGAATGATGGCTCTTAACACTAGCTTTTGATGATGGACGCGAGTGATTAAGATTGGGAGTTTTGGTAGTAGCACAAACTAGAGGAGGTACAGGAGTAGACAAAGTGGTTGGCATAGACTTACGATAAGAGTAGGTTCCCTCGGGACACAAATTTCGTACATGGATTAGGGCTGCAAGCGGTCCCATAGTAGCATCTAGCGGACTTGAATTGTACACATACATAGATGTTGGTGGCATTAGTTGTTTAATAACTCCAAATGCGGCTAATTTGGCAAACCCATCAAGGGCTGGTTTATCGTTATCTTTAAGGTACTTGGAATTTTGACCTGCTTTAACGAATGAGGACATTAGGTTATTAAGACAAAGAACAAACTCATCTAATGACTCTTCTGGTCTCAGAGCTGTGCAAACTAATTCTTTGAGAACGACAAACGGATCGGTTTCTCGCACCGGTTCAAGATAGTTGCGAATTAACTGTTCATAATCTTGCCACCTGGTTAGATCTTGAAAGTCCTTCATACGAATTAAGTTAAATACATGTGAGGCTGCTGGAGAACGGGCTAGACTCTCCTTTCCGATACTGATTAAACAACTCTCAGATGGAAGACCATCAACTGAAGCATCAGCTCTGGCTCGAACAGTGGTAAACCAACCTTCAAGGTTGTCTGGGTTACCATTGAACAATGGCATAGCATCATACGGATCACGACTAAAATTACGCAGGCTAGAAGTCTGAGTGTATCTATCATTTGATAAGGAGTTACTCGAATTTTGGGCTGATGCATTAATGGTTGTACTAGCAGCATGTGCTGAGGCATCACTTGAGAAAACTTGATACATGTTTGCAAAATGTAAAACAAGAATTTAGAGAAACAAAAGAAAACGTAGCTGAGGAACACACAACACAGTGAACTTAAATGGGGAAAAAAATGCTTAACTATTCTGCATAAGTAATTAAAAATTGACAGGTCACACAGTAAGTAAAGAACTCACACAAGAAAAATACGCAACTGAATGAACAACACTTTGAAAGTCAAGAGAACTTGTACTTTACTCAAATCTGATTTGCTCAATTTTTACTTTAAATTGAATGAATTGCACAGTGAGTTGTCTTTACTTTCAATGCAATAGGGAAACACACAATAAAATGATAAAATGAACTCAATAAAGCTTGTGCAAAAATAAAACAAACTGGGACACAATTCACTCGAATAAAATAAAATGGCACAGAAAGAATAAAATATTATGCACAGAACAGAGCATATGAAACTGCACTGAAATAAACTGTAGCAATATTGCAAATGACAATTGCTAATCAAAAAGTATTGCACAACACTGCATAAAATCTCTGCAAGAAAAACTTTAATGGCAACACAATATTTGCACAAGAACTATTGCAAAATGAGTCAATGTGCAATAATTAAAAAAAATATTACACACACAACAAAAGAAATATATCAAGGAATGAACTGATTGAACACTTTAACTCTTAACTACAACTTAAGCAACACTTAACAAGCAAAAGAACAATTTACTCTAAAAGAAGAACTTAAAAATTGCACTAAGAGTGAATTTGTTCAATGAAATATGAAAAATAATAGGTGCTAAAACACAGAACAAAAAAGTTTGAACACTTACAGTGATGCAGAACACAACACATCAACATAAACACAATACTAGAATTTTCTTGCAATGAAACTTGGTATGTGAAAAATTTTGATAATAATTTCTTGCTTGCACAAAATAATGGCACTATTGTCTGTGGAAATAAGACAAATTAGACACTGGCTAAATGAAAAGAATATGAACACAAGAATGTTCAACACACAGAGAACAAAAAAAAAAGAATACACAAATGCTGGGATGAAAAAAATTATATATAACTGAGACAACACTGAGTTGTGAGATTAGATTAGATTTTGCCACCGAAGTGGCTAGTTTATTGTGCACCCCATATCCATCCTGTGGACGGTAGCGCGAGAGCATATGGATACACAAAAGGCCTAGGAACTAGGCCCCAAAGGGTTAACAGGAATACATATGGATTTATATCTACATATCTATAGTTCACTTATCTGTTACAAGCAAATTTAGGAAATTTGCTAAGTATATCTGGTATCTTATTTTCATTAATAAGATGTCTTGACATGTCACATAGGTTATTATACTGTCTGTCTCTGTATTCCTCAATAAGTGGACAATTAAGCACATAGTGTTCAAGAGAGTGACCATATGCCTGATCACATAATTTACATTTAGTTTGATCATCATCTGTGTGTCTCCCAAACTGCCAGAAGTACTTGTAACCAAGCCTAAGCCTGGCCACTACAACATCAGTCAGTCTGTTCACATTGCAAGTTGCTCCATAAACATACTTATCTACGTTCATGTTATCATAGTGGGTTATAGATCTTCTCAGGCTTCTAACTGCATTCCTATAACAATCATTTTCATTATTTACTTCTCTCCTAATATTATTCCTAATGCTAGACACAGTTATACCAAAGTTATATTCTACATTCTCCTTCTGGATACTCTTCTTGGCTAACATATCAACTTTATCATGAAGGAGTAATCCAATGTGTGATGGGATCCATAGCAATTGTACATTAATTCCTTTGTCCCTAATGTTTGAGTATCTATACCTGGCTTCCCCAATGAGCATGTTGTTGGAGTCATTATATGAGCCAAGAGCCTTCAATGATGACATAGAATCAGTAATGATGATAGAGTCAAGCTCAGTGTCATAGGTTAGCTTTAGCGCCATTAGGATTGCAAACATTTCAGTTTGCAGTGTAGACGCCCAGTTGTTAATTCTTATGCCTAACTCAACAAATTTATTATCATTCTTAACTAGGGAGGTGGCAACAAGAGCAGATGCAGCCCTGCCAGAAGACTCCTGTTTAGATCCATCAGTGTATATAACTTGTGATAACTTGTTACTACCAGCTAGGTGAGAAATTTCTTCTTGAGCAGTTGCTCTAACAAGAGATTTAAGGAAGGGATTACTAGCAATGAGCTTCTTGGGAGGGACTTGTAGGTATGTGATATTAAATGAACACATCTTCCATGGAGGGGTGAAATGCTCTTGTTGCCTACAGTGATACAGTTCATGCAGGTTATAAAACTTAATGCAATTGCACGTTTTCACAATCCATTTAGATCTGTGTGTATTTACCTCTAGACACTTGGTAAGATTCACTGTGACAGTGTCTGGTTCGTTTCTCAACATTCTAATACCGAGTACAGTGTTAATTTCAACAATCCTATCACTGATACTAGAAATACCAAGCTCCTTCCTCATGTTAAGAACTTTTGTAGATCTGGGACAGCCAAGAATAATCCTGAGAGCTTCATTTTGCATTAACTCCAAGGGTCGGAGAGAACTTTCTCTAGCTAATATCAACATCGGAGCAGCATAATCAATTAAGGACCTAACATAGGCTATGTACATCATTCTCACGATTCTCACATTAGCACCATAGTTGGGTTTGTAGCCAGCAACAGCTTTGAGAGCATTTAGCCTAGCTTTACATTTCTTGTTTAGTTGTGGTATAGTGGATTTGTTAAAGGGTACATCTACACCAAGATATCTGTAAGTTTTAACGTAGCTAATGATTTCACCCTGCAAATAGATGGGTGGGGGATGTCGTTTGCTTGTTAATATCTTAGTTTTAGAGGAAGATATTATGAGGCCTAGTCGATTACAAATTGCTTGAACTTCATTAAGAATGGTATTCATCTTCTTATGCCCTGTTGTATGGATCATGATATCATCAGCATAGCTTATAGCTATATGTTTAGGTGAGGCAGGTAGAGCATTTAGGAGAGCATTAATCAGAATATTAAATAGCATGGGACTAAGAACTCCTCCCTGCGGTGTACCTAAAGACATTTCTTTAGAATCACTTCTGAAGCCTTGGTAAAGGACAGAGGATACTCTATTTGACAGGTATCCTATTATCCAGCAGAGTAAGCTACCACCAATATTCATTTTGGCTAGTTCATGTAGTATAACGGTTCTGTTCGGAATATCAAATGCAGATTTTAGATCAAGAAAAGTGGTAAAACTAGTAGAGGTGTGTGCAGTGAGAAATGTGGAAATACAGTTCTGCACACTTTTACCTTTCATGAACCCATAGAGGTAGGGGGAAAGTTGTTGTCTGATTCTGTAGTACAGTCTGTTAAGCATCATTCTTTCAAAAGTTTTACAAAGACAACTAGTTAAGGAGATCGGCCTAAATGTATCAGGCTGTTGGGGCTTAGGGATAGGCACAGTGAGACTATTGGTACAGGAAGTAGGAAGAACGCCCTCAATGTAACTGAGATTATACAGTGCCAACAAAGGGTTATCAGGCACGTGCCTTAGAGTTCTGAGAATATCATAGGTTATACCATCCTCTCCAGGAGCAGTTGATCGACCTTTGGTTAATGCATTATCTAATTCATACTCGGTAAAGAGGCAATCACTCTCATCAATATTTTGGCTCATAAAATTAATCAGTTTCAACATTTCTTCAGAAGTACTCTCTAAATTTTTTCTAATATGAGATGGAAGGCTTTCATGCCTGGATGTTTTGGACCAGTCATTTATGAGGTCATTCGCTTTTTCAAGAGGAAAGGGATGAGCAACATTGCCAGTCTTTTTCCTGGTTATTTTATTTATACCTTTCCAAGCCAAACTCAAAGGGGTGGACTTATTTAATCCACTAACAAACTGTTCCCATTCCTGTTGCCTAAGTTCTTCCTTTCTATTCCTTGCATTTGTTAGTGCAGCTTGGAACGTTTTGAGCAGGTCTGGGGTTCTACATTCACGGTATGCTTTACCAATCCTCCTAGCTGCATGTGTTAGATTGCGCAGCTGTGGATCATTATAGTATTTACATTGGTTTTTATTGTTATTTATAGTGGAGGGTCTTTGTTTCCTATTCCTGCCCACTTGATCTGTGAGAACACTCTTAATAGTGGTAATTAAATCATCATTAAATTTTTGTGTGCCAATGGGCTCGTAATTCTTATACCATTGATCCAAGTGGTTAATAAAGTTGTCTCTGTGTTCTGGTTTGAGAATAAGTTTCCTCCTTCTGTATTTAGCTCCTTGATTGCTGGAGATGTGATCAAGATTGACAGTTGTTAGTCTTGGGAAGTGATCAGATAGAAGATCATCAACTATGACAGAGTCATGCATCGTATATGATGTATTAAATCCAAGACACAGATCTAGTATGCCACCATATATGTGAGTAGGCTCAGTAGTGCCCACAATTCGAACATTATCATGCTCATTTAGCAGTCTCACTAGTTTAGTTCCATTGGTGTTTGTTATAGACCCACCAATATTCTTATGTCTGGCATTAAAATCTCCAAGAATGATGGTAGGTTCACTATTGATGCGATCTGGTAAAGCATCAGGTCGAAGCTGGTTCGCTGGGGCATAGAGATTAAAAATGTTTATGGAAAAATCGCCTGCATATACTTTGACACCATGATACTGCATGTTAACTCGACTCTGCAAGGAAAGGAGTGAATGTGGCAAGTTCTTTCTGACATACATCACACAACAGTTGGTTGACCTTAGGTTATAAGCTGCATATCCAGGCAAGTTTGGTGGAGGTGCTCCATCTTTCAATCTACCTTCCTGCAAACAGATGACATCAATATTCTTGGTTGTGATGCAGGACACAACTAAATAAATTACTGAATTAATGCACTGGAATACTGAGAACACTAGGTGATTCTGAAGTGTAAACACAAGTTCTATACTGCTCATATGTTGCACACACAACAAAGGAAAAACACCAAGTGCTTACTTCAAGTGTATGAACAAGACACACAACACAAGAGACATAAGATAATGCACAAAAATTAACAATGAATTAAGGAGATAAAAAGATTATTGCAACCAAACACTGAGTCTGATCAAGAGTCACTGAATGTCACTAAGAGAAAAATCACTGGAAACACTAAAAAGAAATGTCTCAACACTCGCAAATGTCTCTATGAAAAAAAAACATATTATCGCTGTGACGATTTGGTGTAGAATGAGGTAGATGGTGGAAGGTTGGAGGATTGTTTATGTCGTCTTGCTGCTGTTCTCTGCACACGTGATCGTAGAATTGCGCTTACATCGACGATAGACTTCACACAGGAGGCTTTTAATGGTTGGCACAAAACACAATCTAGCTCTTGACCCCCTATGTGGTCCTTAAAATATGGTGCTAAAACACTTAGTAGTGCGCCAAAACACTGGTAGAGGTTGGGTGAGTACCACAACACAGTGAGAGTGGTTGGGTTTGTGGGTAAACAGGGCTAAGACCAGGCAATGGTGAGACACGTGGTGATTGGGTGGTTGGGCCTATGGGTTGAACGGCGTAAGCCTCACTGAGGAAAGCCACACTGCCACGAAGATATTCTAAGCTGGCTAGCTTAAAATACACCCACGAAATACCACAACACCACAAGGATGAAAAAGAGCACTCAGAATTGCTTGGAGCTTGAATCACAAGCGATGAAGACTACTCACGTGGCTTACTTGAGTACTGGGGTAAGACACCTGGGTTAGTTGCTAGCTGGCTTATCTTAACCCTTCACACAGAATAGCTTGTTAACTTCACACGATGAGCACAGCAGGGGTGGAAGCTGGCTTGGCAGGCAAAGGAACTGGATGAAGTAGACTAGGCTGGACTGGACTCCGCTGTTCTGACTCCCCCACCACAGACTGGAAGCTGGCTTATTTTTCAAACTCGGGTCAACCCCTCGGGAGTGATGCAAATAAGCAGATAAACACTAATACAAAGAGACTGACCAGTGAATGGTGTAGAAGCTGGTAGGAGCTTGAGAGAGTAGCTGACTTGAGGTAGCTGGCTTGGCTAGGTCGGCCTATTGGCGACACGAAATGGCCGTCTTGCTGGTCGAAAGAAATCTCTGTACATCGGCACAATTATCAATTTTACGCCCACACCGCTGGCACCATTTATCGTAGGGGTTCTTAAATGGAGATATCGAGGGTTGAAGGTAGACACACTTGTTGGATGGTAACGGTATATTGTCAGACTGTGATGATGGGAAATGGAGCCCAGCCTTGCCTTGTTCTAGCCTGGAGGTCTAACGCCGACTGAGACGGAGGCAGAGGTACAAACGTACACATGCGCATTCCGTGACGTCACACAAACAGTCACAGGCCTAGGGATCTCCTATCTAAAGCATATGGATGATACTGATATGCTATACAACACAGGGATCAGCAACTATGCTGACAGGAGGAGGAAACTGCAAAGGAAGATTGGGCAGCAGAGCTCACAAAAAGGGAACATGAATGAGAAAAGAAACTAGAAGAACTTAGCATGAGAATGGAAGAGAGGATAGACATGGAAAGCAGGAAGTGGGAGGTGCAAGTCAAAGCAGCAGAGGCCAGGATACAGAGTTTAGAAGAGGAACTGAAAAATCTTAAAAAGCCTAAAGAACTAAAGAACATTTTGGGATTGACAACAGAGACTGCTACCTCAGTCTCAAATAAGGGGACTGTAGGGAAAGAAGGAGCAAAACTGCATGTAGAAGCTCAATCAGTGGAGACTGTAGCAAATGAAAGAGCTAAGCTATATGTGGAGGCCCTAACTGACCACAGCAGAGCCCAGGGAAAGCCGAGAAGGGAAAATGACAGGCCACTGAGCCCAAGTACATTAGCTAGTGAAACTGAAGAAAGGAAAGCTGAAATGGAGGAAATCAAATTGAATGAGGGGAGACACAGGGATATGCAGTGGGAGAATGAAAGGGTGAGGTCAGTCTTTGTGTATGGGCTCCAGGAAGTTGAAGGGGAAACATATGAAGCAAGAAAACAAGCGGAAAAAAAAGCAATTGAAAGAATCATGAAAGCAATAGGAAAAGACGACATGACCCAGCTGGAAAATTTTCGGAGAATAGGGGGGTTTGTAAAAAAAAGAACCCGGCCAGTGAAAGTGACCTTCAAGGCAGAATCAACTCGGAACAGGATCCTGCAGGAAAAAGCACGATTAAGGAACATGCCGGCATACAGGAAGGTGTATCTCGACCGCGACAGAACACAAGCAGAAAGGCAGAAACAGAGAGAGATGGTACAAAGGCGAAAGGAGGAAAGAGAGGGGATGGAGAAGACAGACAGGAGATCCCAGACACAGGAAGATCAAATACAGCACCACTCACAACTTCCTATAGAAGCCTTCCAACCAGGTCAACCCCAGTGCAACCAAACACTCTAAACCAAAACACCCATGCCACATCCAATGCCCCCACCCACTGCATTACAAACTCCACCCCCACAGCAACCACCCATAGTTCCTTATCAGGTCTACCACTTCCCCAACCCCAATACACCTCCCAGACCACAATCTTAGAAAAGAAGTTGAAGGTGTGGTGTACAAATGCAGATGGAATAACAAATAAGTATGAGGAGTGGCACGAAAGAATCAAGGAGACATCCCCAGACATAATAGCACTCACAGAAACAAAACTCACCAGAATAATAACAGATTCAATCTTTCCATCCGGATATCAAATCCTCAGGAAAGACAGAGGGAGGAGAGGGGGAGGAGGAGTTGCACTGCTCATTAAAAACCAGTGGGGGTTTGAGAAAATGGAAGGAATGGACGGCACCGGCGAAAGGGACTACTTAGTAGGAACAATCCAGTCTGAGGGACATAAGGTGATAGTTGCAGTAATGTACAACCCACCACAGAACTGCAGGAGGCCAAGAGAAGAATACGATGAGAGCAACAGAGCAATGGTCGACACACTAGCCGAGGTGGCCAGGAGAGCACACATGGGGGGAGCAAAGTTACTAGTTATGGGTGATTTCAATCACAAGGAGATTGACTGGGAAAACCTAGAGCCCCATGGGGGTCCCAAAACATGGAGAGCCAAGATGATGGATGTGGTACTGGAAAACCTCATGCATCAACATGTTAGAGACACTACCAGAGAGAGAGGAGAGGATGAACCAGCAAGACTGGACCTTGTATTCACTTTGAGTAGTTCTGATATCGAGGATATCATGCATGAAAGGGCCCTGGGAGCTAGTGATCATGTGGTTCTGTGCTTCAACTACATAGTTGAGCTCCAAGTGGAGAGATCAGCAGGAATACTCAGGCTTGAAGAACTTCTTTCAAGACATTCAGTGGGAGAGGGAACTGACAGGAAAACCAGTACAAGAAATGATGGACTATGTGGCAACAAAATGCAAGGAGGCAGAGGAGAGGTTTGTTCCCAAGGGAAACAGAAATAATGGGAAGAACAGAACGAGTCCTTGGTTCACCCAAAGGTGTAGGGAGGCAAAAACTAGGTTTACTAAAGAATGGAAAAGGTACAGAAGACAGAGAACTCAGGAAAATAAAGAGATTAGCCGAAGAGGCAGAAACGAATATGCACAGATAAGAAGGGAGGCTCAGCGGCAATACGAAAATGACATAGCATCGAAAGTCAAGACTGACCCGAAGCTGTTGTACAGCTACATCAGGAGGAAAACAACGATCAAGGACCATGTAATCAGACTGAGGAAGGGTGATGGGGAATTCACAAGAAACGACCGGGAGGTATGTCAGGAGCTCAACACGAGATTTAAAGAAGTATTTACAGTGGAAACCAGTAGGACTCCAGGAAATCAAAGCACGGGGGTGCACCAGCAAGTGCTGGATGAGGTACATATAGCCAAGGAGGAGGTGAAGAAGCTGCTATGCGAACTTGACACCTCAAAGGCGGTGGGACCAGACAACATCTCTCCGTGGGTCCTTAAAGAGGGAGCAGAGATATTGTGTGTACCATTAACAAAGATCTTCAACACATCATTTGAAACTGGGCAACTTCCCGAGGTATGGAAGACGGCAAATATAGTCCCAATTTTTAAAGAGGGAGACAGACATGAGGCACTAAACTACAGACCTGTATCACTAACGTGTATAGTATGCAAGGTCATGGAGAAGATCATCAGAAGGAGAGTGGTGGAGCACCTTGAAAGAAACAAGTGTATAACTGACAACCAGAATGGTTTCAGAGAGGGAAAATTCTGTGTCACAAACCTACTAGAGTTTTATGACAAGGTGACAGAAGTAAGACAAGAGAGAGAGGGGTGGATCGACTGCATTTTTTTGGACTGCAAGAAGGCCTTCGACACATTTCCTCACAAGAGGGTACTGCAAAAGCTAGAGGATCAGGCACACATAACAGGAAAGGCACTGCAATGGATCAGAGAATACCTGACAGGGAGGCAACAACGAGTCATGGTACGTGACGAGGTGTCAGAGTGGGCGCCTGTGACAAGCGGGGTTCCACAGGGGTAAGTCCTAGGACCTGTGCTGTTCTTGGTATATGTGAATGACATAACGGAAGGGATAGATTCAGAAGTGTCCTTGTTTGCGGATGATGTGAAGTTTATGAGAAGAATCAAATCGGATGAGGATCAGGCAGGACTACAAAGAAACCTGGACAGGCTACAAGCCTGGTCCAGCAACTGGCTCCTTGAGTTTAACCCTGCCAAATGCAAAGTCATGAAGATTGGGGAAGGGCAAAGAAGACCGCAGACACAATATAGTTTAGATGGCCAAAATCTGCAAACCTCACTCAAGGAAAAAGATCTGGGAGTGAGTATAACACCGAGCATATCTCCTGAGGCGCACATCAGTCAGATAACTGCTGCAGCAGTTATCTGATTGATCTACGGATAGCGTTCCGATACCCCAGCAAGGATTCGTTCAAGACTCTGTATACCATTTACGTCAAGCACGTCAAGAAATTAGAGAAAGTGCAAAGGTTTGCAACAAGACTAGTCCCAGAGCTACGGGGATTGTCCTACGAAGAAAGGTTGAGGGAAATCGGCCTGACGACACTGGAGGCCAGGAGGGTCAGGGGAGACATGATAACGACATATAAAATACTGCGCGGAATAGACGAGGTGGACAAAGACGGGATGTTCCAGAGATGGGACACAGACACAAGAGGTCACAATTGGAAGTTGAAGACTCAGATGAATCAAAGGGATGTTAGGAAGTATTTCTTCAGTCATAGAGTAGTCAAGCCGTGGAATAGCCTAGAAAGTGAAGTAGTGGAGGCGGGAACCATACATAGTTTTAAGGCGACGTATGATAAAGCTCATGGAGCAGGGAGAGAGAGAACCTAGTAGCAATCAGTGAAGAGGCGGGGCCAGGAGCTATGACTCGACCCCTGCAACCACAAATAGGTGAGTACAAATAGGTGAGTACACACACACACACACACACACACACACACATACACACACACACAAGAGAAAGTGCAAAGGTTTGCAACAAGACTAGTCCCAGAGCTAAGAGGTATGTCTTATGAGGAGAGGTTAAGGGAAATCACCTGACGACACTGGAGGACAGGAGAGATAGGGGGGACATGATAACGACATACAAAATACTGAGAGGAATTGACAAGGTGAACAAAGACAGGATGTTCCAGAGATTGGACACAGTAACAAGGGGACACAGTTGGAAGTTGAAGACACAGATGAATCACAGGGATGTTAGGAAATATTTCTTCAGCCACAGAGTAGTCAGTAAGTGGAATAGTTTGGGAAGCGATGTAGTGGAGGCAGGATCCATACATAGCTTTAAGCAGAGGTATGATAAAGCTCACAGTTCAGGGAGAGTGACCTAGTAGCGATCAGTGAAGAGGCGGGGCCAGGAGCTCGGACTCGACCCCCGCAACCTCAACTAGGTGAGTACAACTAGGTGAGTACACACACACACACACACACACACACACACACACACACACACACACATACACACACTACCAGAGTGAGAGGGAAGGATGAACAAGCAAGATTGGACCTTGTGTTCATCCTGGGCAGCTCAGATATTGAGGACATCAAGTATGAGAGTCCCCTAGGAGCTAGCGACCACGTGGTTCTGTGCTTTGAATACATAGTAGAGCTGCAAGTGGAGAGAATAACAGGAGTTGAATGGGAAAAGCCTGACTATAAAAGAGGGGACTACATAGGGTTGAAGAACTTCCTGCGGGAGGTCCAGTGGGACAGAGAACTGGCAGGAAAGCCAGTAAATGAAATGATGGAATATGTAACAACAAAATGCAAGGAGGCAGTGGAAAAGTTTATTCCCAAGGGCAACAGTAACAACGGGAAGACCAGAACGAACCCCTGGTTTACCCGACGGTGTAAGGAGGCAAAAACAAAGTGCAATAGAGAATGGAAAAAGTACAGAAGGCAGAGAATACACGAAAATAGGGAGATCAGTCGCAGAGCCAGGAATGAGTACGCACAGGTAAGGAGGGAGGCCCAGCGACAGTATGAAAATGACATAGCATCGAGAATCAAGACTGACCCGAAACTGTTGTATAGCCACATCAGGAGGAAGACAACAGTCAAAGACCAGGTGATCAGATTAAGGACAGAAGGTGGAGAACTCACAAGAAATGATCAGGAGGTATGTGAGGAGCTGAACAGGAGATTTAAAGAAGTTTTTACAGTAGAGACAGGAAGGGCTGTGGGAAGACAGCACAGAAGGGAACATCAAGAGGGAATATACCAACAAGTGTTGGATGACATACGAACAACTGAGGAGGAGGTGAAGAAGCTCTTAAGTGACCTTGACACCTCAAATGCGATGGGACCAGACAACATCTCCCCATGGGTCCTTAGAGAAGGAGCAGAGATGCTGTGCGTGCCTCTAACCACAATCTTCAACACATCCCTTGAAATTGGGCAACTACCTGAGAAATGGAAGACAGCTAATGTAGTCCCCATATTTAAGAAAGGAAACAGAAACGAGGCACTAAACTACAGACCTGTGTCTCTGACATGTATTGTGTGTAAAGTCATGGAGAAGATTATCAGGAGGAGAGTGGTCGAACCCCTGGAAAGGAACAAGATTATAAATGAAAACCAGCATGGGTTCATGGAAGGCAAATCTTGTATCACAAACCTCCTGGAGTTTTATGACAAGGTAACAGAAGTAAGACACGAGAGAGAGGGGTGGGTAGATTGCGTTTTCCTAGACTGCAGGAAGGCCTTTGACACAGTTCCCCACAAGAGATTAGTGCAGAAGCTGGAGGATCAGGCGCACGTAAAAGGGAGGGCACTGCAATGGATAAGGGTATACCTGACAGGGAGGCAGCAACGAGTCATGGTACGTGAAGAGGTATCACAGTGGGCGCCTGTTACAAGCGGGGTCCCACAGGGGTCAGTTCTAGGACCAGTGCTATTTTTGATATATGTGAACGACATGATGGAAGGAATAGACTCTGAAGTGTCCCTGTTCGCAGATGACGTGAAGTTGATGAGAAGAATTAAATCGGATGAGGATGAGGCAGGACTGCAAAGAGACCTGGACAGGCTGGACATGTGGTCCAGCAACTGGCTTCTCGAATTCAATCCAGCCAAATGAAAAGTCATGAAGATTGGGGAGGGGCAAAGAAGACCGCAGACAGAGTATAGGCTAGGTGGACAAAGACTACAGACCTCACTCAGGGAGAAAGACCTTGGGGTGACCATAACACCGAGCACATCACCGGAGGCACACATCAACCAAATAACCGCTGCAGCATACGGACGCCTGGCAAATCTGGGAATAGCGTTCCGATACCTTAATAAGGAATCGTTCAAGACACTGTACAGTGTGTATGTTAGGCCCATACTGGAGTATGCAGCACCAGTCTGGAACCCACACCTGGTCAAGCACGTCAAGAAGTTAGAGAAAGTACAAAGGTTTGCAACAAGGCTAGTCCCAGAGCTCAAGGGAATGTCGTACGAGGAAAGGTTAAGGGAAATCGGACTGACGACACTGGAGGACAGAAGGGTCAGGGGAGACATGATAACGACATACAAGATACTGCGGGGAATAGACAAGGTGGACAGAGATAGGATGTTCCAGAGAGGGGACACAGGGACAAGGGGTCACAACTGGAAGCTGAAGACTCAGACGAGTCACAGGGACGTTAGGAAGTATTTCTTCAGTCATAGAGTCGTCAGCAAGTGGAATAGCCTAGCAAGTGAAGTAGTGGAGGCACTAACCATACATATTTTTAAGAAGAGGTATGACAAAGCTCAGGAAGCAGAGAGAGAGAGGATCCAGTAGCGATCAGTGAAGAGGCGGGGCCAGGAGCTGAGTCTCGACCCCTGCAACCTCAACTAGGTGAGTACATACACACACACACACACACACACACACACACACACACACACACACACACACACACACACACATACACACACACACACACACACACACACGCACACACACACATAGCCTAGAAAATGACGTAGTGGAGGCAGGAACCATACACAGTTTTAAGACGAGGTTTGATAAAGCTCATGGAGCGGGGAGAGAGGGCCCAGTAGCAACCGGTGAAGAGGCGGGGCCAGGAGCTAAGACTCGACCCCCGCAAACAACAAATAGGTGAGTACAAATAGGTGAGTACACACACACACACACACACACACAAACACACACACACACACACACACACACACACACACACACACACACACACACACACACACACACTCACACAAAGACAGGATGTTCCAGAGATTGGACACAGTAACAAGGGGACACAGTTGGAAGCTGAAGACACAGATGAATCACAGGGATGTTAGGAAGTATTTCTTCAGCCACAGTAGTCAGTAAGTGGAATAGTTTGGGAAGGCGATGTAGTGGAGGCAGGATCCATACATAGCTTTAAGCAGAGGTATGATAAAGCTCACGGCTCAGGGAGAGTGACCTAGTAGCGATCAGTGAAGAGGCGGGGCCAGGAGCTCGGGCTCGACCCCGCAACCTCAACTAGGTGAGTACAACTAGGTGAGTACACACACACACACACATACACACACACACACATACACACACATACACACACTACATACACACACACACACACACACACACACACACACACACACACACACACAGATCTAAGTGCTAATGAACTTTTACCCATGAAACTCCTTTTTGCACTTTCATGAAAGAAAAGGAATGTGGTGAGCCAGCCTTCCCTCAGCACTCCTGAACCCAACCACAACTGGCACACTCTCACACACATAACTGCTTTTATGGCACACTCAACCCACTTAGAATTCTCTCTCTCTCTCTCTCTCTCTCTCTCTCTCTCTCTCTCTCTCTCTCTCTCTCTCTCTCTCTCTCTCTCTCTCTCTCTCTCTCTCTCTCTCTCTGTCCTCCCTTTCTCTCTCTCTGTCTTTATACAGTCACAGCAGTTTACAAGATTAGGGTAAGGGTTCCTAACTTTATTTACAAGCTAGGAGCTGTTACCTACATCAGCTCATTTGAAAGCCTTTTTATTGTTATGAAACATGCAAATAGGGAACAGTATGAAGTTGGTGCCATCTGTGGGGTAGTAATTTCATTTGATCAACTAACTTTTTTTCGCTGATATCATTATCTTCCAGCCTCAAGTCATCCTAGGTGTAAATTCTCTCAGCTGAAGTGATGTTCTGGAGAAGGGTACAGTCAGAGGGAAGTTATTGCTCGCTGTCCGTCTTGTTGAATAGAAGCTCACTTTCATTGTCTTCCGAGTGGAACCAGGTGTGGTACTTTGATCATTTTGGTCTTGTACATAACAGTAAGGCCACCCACATCCCTCATCTGTTGAAGGCTCTGCTGAAATGAGAGATCTATCCAGGTTGAATCCAAGCGAGAGATGAGTCGTCATGCTCTATCTGTTCTATGAAGAAGTCGCAGATGAGATGGAGGGCAGGCAATCCAAGAAATTTGTGCATACTCAAGGTGTGAGTGTACTTGTGCCTCGTATAGAATCTTGCAACCTCTACTGCCGAGCAAAATTTACAACGTGGTTCTTCATGGTCATTTTGGAATGAAATTTCACCCCAAGGATATCAACTTCGTCCAAAGAACCAACACTCTCCCATTCGTTCTTACCACTGCTACAGCATTACCATCGTGGTGTCTAGAGACCATCATTTACGTTTTCTCAAGAGCAAAATGTGAGCTGCCATCGTTTACCCCAGGCTGATATAGCTGTAAGCTGGTGATTGATGTAGCTTAGAGCAGCAGGTATATCCTCTTTTGGATAAGTTAATGTCAGAGTACAGACGTCTGCATATGCGCGAGATTCTGTGATGAGATGAAGAGAATCGTTGAAGTAGACGTATCACAACAATGGCACAAGCATACTTTCCTGAGGAACACTTGCACCAATAGGATATCTTGCAGACTCTGTCCTGTTGAGAACTACGCTTAGAGATCTACCTTGAAGGTAATCACTGAGGAGACATAGTGCAGAGCGTGCAAATACCAGTGCTTGCAGTTTTACCAAGAGTCCCAAGTGCCATACTCACTCGTATGCACCAGCAATGTCCAATGCTACTACATTGCTGACTTTGGATTAGTGGAAAGATTTAACAGTATCTCAGCAGCAGAGTAACCTTTTTTAAAGGCATATTTACAGTCACATATAAATGAGTGGTAGTCGAAAAACTGTCATCTGCCTTGAAATTATTGTCTCAAGAATCTTGCCAGTGATTGACAGGAGTGACACTGATCTGTAGTTGCTGATTTCTGCTCTGCTCTTCTTTTTATGAACAGGGACTACATTTGCCTCTTTCCATAAAGAATGCTATTTCACTGTACTAGGCAGTGCTGAAAGATGTGAGTTAGAGGTTCTTCTAGCTGGTTTGCACATCTACTCAGCAATATTGGACTTAACTTATCTGGGCTTTCTCCTCCTCCACTGACAACTTTGACACAATTCTTGCAGCTAGCCAAGGCGTGTCCCTGATTGGATCAAGAACTTGCATCTTGGCAGCAAAGAGTTCGGCAATGAGGTCAGCTTTCTCCTGACTGCCAGTAGAGATGGTCCCATCCTGTCGATTTAGAGGTGGAATAAGTTCAATAATTCATCAGGTTTTGAAGCCCACTCTATCTGATGCCAGCTTTCTTTTTTGTGTTAGTCCCCATTGAGAGATGACCCACTTTTGGATTTCATCTATATGCCTACAGGCTTGCCTGTGCATGTAAGTAGTGGGATGCCTCTTACACCTTCTCCAAGCCTTTTAATTAGCAGTAACAGCCTCTCCACAACGAATGCCGAACGAAGGCTGATCTGTAGGCTTCGTCACATTCTGCCGGTTAGGGATGTTTTCTTGTTGTAGATTAAGGATGTGTCCAGTGTCAACATCACCTTTGAGAACAGCATTCCAGCTCTCTCTGTCTCCCTCTCTCGGTTGTGCGCTTGTCATCGTGGTGATTAACAGATTAACTTATTAATTCATTAAAACAGTTCCCGTGAAATGCCTGGAGTGTCCTAGCAGGTCCTAGCTGTTCCCGATAACTGATAAACTAGCCTCGAGTGTCCTAGCAGGACCAAGCTGTTCCTGATAACTGATAAACCAGCCTTCAAACTTCATCTACAAACCTGTCAGACACTGCAACTTCTTGGGATCTTAATACTTGGGAATTCTTCGCTTGCCTAATTCTTGGGCACGACCTACTTCCACATTGAACAAATGTGACACCGCCCATGACTGCTGCACCTCTCCTACCAACGGTTTATAAACTCCTTCTCCGCACGTATGCCATATTCTATTCAAGATTGATGGACTGACCACTTCGACTCAAGGTTGAGGGACTGATTACCTCATTCTCCTCCTGTTCTTCAAGATTCTTCTTTGTATGGACTGATGAAGCCACTGTGTGGCGAAACGTTTCCTCAATAAAGATTCCCAAGAGTTGCACATGTGTCTAATTTATCAACATGTAGGTTCTCTGAACCATTCATCTACTAGCCTGGAGCGTCCTAGCAGGTCCTAGCTGTTCCCGATAACTGATAAACTAGCCTCGAGTGTCCTAGCAGGACCAAGTTGTTCCTGATAACTGATAAACTAGCCTGGAGTGTCCTAGCAGGTCCTAGCTGTTCTCGATAACTGATAAACTAGCCTCGAGTGTCCTAGCAGGTCCTAGCTGTTCTCGATAACTGATAAACTAGCTGCCGAATTACTTAGCTTTTCAATAAACAGGGCAATCAAGCAAAGGCTTAACCATAGGAATAAAGAAACACAGCACTCTTGTCTTTTTCTTCTACGATCTTAGTCAAATCATTGAATGGGTTTGATACACTCAGACAAGAATAACTTCTTGAATAACAAGAATAACTGCTTGATATGAAAAATGAGTCAGCAACTCGAAGCAATGGAATGAACCATCGAGGTAATAGATGTAACGTGAACGTAAGGGAAGATTTTGTTGCAAACATAATTATACCAGAATGATATAAACTATTTGTGGAAACTGTAAGCAGGAAGACAAGACAGTCATTTAAGAAACAGCTGGATTAGCTCTTTGTGAACACAGGCTTCAAGTAGATACTAACAGAAATCTACGAAACAGAAATCTACGAAACAGAAATCTACGGATTCTTGATGTTAGTTCAACAGTTGCATCAGAATAAACAGTTAACATTGAGTCACTCATATTAATAATAATAACTGTAGTAGTGGTGAGATTCAGGTTGCAGTGGTGATTGTGTTAGTGGTAACAGTGGTAGTTGTGTTAGTGGTAGCAGTGGTGGTTGTGCTAGTGGTAACAATGGTGATTGTGTTAGTGGTAACAGTGGTAGTGTTAGTGGTAGCAGTGGTGGTTGTGCTAGTGTTAACAGTGGTGATTGTGTTAGTGGTAACAGTGGTGATTGTGTTATGGTAACAGTGGTGATTGTGTTAGTGATAACAGTGGTGATTGTGTTAGTGATAACAGTGGTGATTGTGTTAGTGGTAACAGTGGTGGTTGTGTTAGTGGTAACAGTGGTGGTTGTGTTATGGTAACAGTGGTGATTGTGTTAGTGATAACAGTGGTGATTGTGTTAGTGGTAACAGTGGTGGTTGTGTTAGTGGTAACAGTGGTGTTTGTGTTAGTGGTAACAGTGGTGGTTGTGTTAGTGGTAACAGTGATGATTGTGTTAGTGGTAACAGCGGTGATTGTGTTAGTGGTAACAGTGGTGGTTGTGTTAGTGGTAACAGTGGTGTTTGTGTTAGTGGTAACAGTGGTGGTTGTGTTAGTGGTAACAGTGGTGTTTGTGTTAGTGGTAACAGTGGTGATTGTGTTAGTGGTAACAGCGGTGATTGTGTTAGTGGTAACAGTGGTGGTTGTGTTAGTGGTAACAGTGGTGTTTGTGTTAGTGGTAACAGTGGTGGTTGTGTTAGTTGTAACAGTGGTGATTGTGTTAGTGGTAACAGCGGTGATTGTGTTAGTGGTAACAGTGGTGTTTGTGTTAGTGGTAACAGTGGTGGTTGTGTTAGTGGTAACAGTGATGATTGTGTTAGTGGTAGCAGTGGTGGTTGTGTTAGTGGTAACAGTGGTGGTTGTGTTAGTGGTAACAGTGGTGGTTGTGTTAGTCATTGCAGTAGTGGTTGTTAGTGGTAACAGTGGTGGTTGTGTTAGTGGCAACAGTGGTGGTTGTGTTAGTCATTGCAGTAGTGGTTGTTAGTGGTAACAATGGTGATTGTGTTAGTTGTAGCAGTGGTGGTTGTGTTAGTGGCAACAGTGGTGTTTGTGTTAGTGGTAACAGTGGTGGTTGTGTTAGTGGTAACAGTGGTGATTGTGTTAGTGGTAAGAGTGGTGGTTGTGTTAGTGGTAACAGTGGTGGTTGTGTTAGTGGTAACAGTGGTGGTTGTGTTAGTGGTAACAGTGGTGATAGTGGTGATTGTGTTAGTGGTAACAGCGGTGATTGTGTTAGTGGTAACAGTGGTGGTTGTGTTAGTGGTAACAGTGGTGGTTGTGTTAGTGGTAACAGTGGTGATTGTGTTAGTGGTAGCAGTGGTGGTTGTGTTAGTGGTAACAGTGGTGGTTGTGTTAGTGGTAACAGTGGTGGTTGTGTTAGTCATTGCAGTAGTGGTTGTTAGTGGTAACAGTGGTGGTTGTGTTAGTGGCAACAGTGGTGGTTGTGTTAGTCATTGCAGTAGTGGTTGTTAGTGGTAACAGTGGTGATTGTGTTAGTGGTAACAGTGGTGGTTGTGTTAGTGGTAGCAGTGGTGGTTGTGTTAGTGGCAACAGTGGTGTTTGTGTTAGTGGTAACAGTGGTGGTTGTGTTAGTGGTAACAGTGGTGGTTGTGTTAGTGGTAGCAGTGGTGGTTGTGTTAGTGGCAACAGTGGTGGTTGTGTTAGTGGTAACAGTGGTGGTTGTGTTAGTGGCAACAGTGGTGGTTGTGTTAGTCATTGCAGTAGTGGTTGTTAGTGGTGGCAGTGGTGGTTGTGTTAGTGGCAACAGTGGTGGCTGTGTTAGTGGCAACATTGGTGGTTGTGTTAGTCACTGCAGTAGTGGTTGTTACTGCTCGAGGAAAGAAAAACTGGATCGGAGTATAAAACAAATTCCAGTCACACAATAGAGTGAAAAACTAATGTGAAGGACCTGAGAGTGATAATGTCAGAGAATCTCACTTTCAACGATCACAACAATGTCTCTACCACATCTGCTAGGAAACTGATAGGATGAATAATGAGAACCTTTAGAACAAGGGATGCCATGCCAGTGATGATTCTCTTTAAATTGCTTGTTCTCTCTAGGCTGAAATATTGCTGTACACTAATGGCCCCTTTCAAGGCAGGCGAAATTGCAGCCCTGGAGAATATATAGAGAACTTTCACTGCACGTATAAGTAGAATAAAGCACCTGAATTACTGGGAACAGTTGAAGTCCCTTGACCTGTACTCCTTGGAACAGACGCGAAAAAGATACACCATAATATACATTTGGAAAATCTTAGAGGGACTAATCCTAAATCTGCACACAGAAATCACTCACTACGATTGCAAAAGACTGGGCAGGCGGTGCAACATCCCCCTCGTGAAAAGCAGGGGGGCCATGAGTACGCTAAGAAACAACATGAGTGTCAGGGGTCCAAGAGTGTTCAACTGCTCCCCAGCATACATAAGGGGAATTACCACTAGACCCTCGGTTGTCTTCAAAGAAGAGCTGGACAGGCACCTAAAGTCAGTTCCCGACCAACCGAGCTGTGGTTCGTACGTCGGTTTGCGTGTGGCCAGCAGTAACAGCCTGGTTGATCAGGCCCTGATCCACTGCGAGGCCTGGTCATGGACCGGGTCGCGGGAGCGTTGACTCCCGAAACTCCCTCCAGGTATTCCATACTTAACATCAGTTTCAAACCTGCCTATAAAACCATTAGCTGTTCTCATTGATTTGAGCATGTCCGTTTGAACTCGGGTTCCCTCAAGTATTTTGCTACCTACCACCTTACCCTCACATTCACGGTCCGTTTTCTTTCACTGTGAACTAATTTCCACTCTCCTCCATTTACACTAATGAGTCTGCTTCTTTCTTAATCTAAATGTCGTATAATTAGATGTCCTCGCATCAGGTAAATTTACCGTACCTGGGGACTGATGTACCCATCTCTCCTGGTGTAATCATTCAGTCCTCATCCACAGGTAATTGGACAAAGCTCCAAATACTGTTGGAGTGCTAGAAGAACAATAGTAATATCCTTTTCGGGGTCTGCTCATGGTATTGTAGCATAAGTACCAGGAGATGTGGTTATCTTCTTAACTTGTATATTCAGGGGATGACTTCCCTCAGCATTTCGAATGTCTGAATGAGTGAAAGTCCTTCACCATATGTGCTTGTGTTGCATCATCTTCTACCATTCGTGAAACAACCAAAAGTCTCATGACTGAATTACTAAATTTCCTATCAAGCTCCTTTACACAAATTCGCACTTGCCTAACTGTTTCATCCATGTTAGACACATCCTATTTGATTTCTATATACATGTACTTCAGAAGTATATCACTGATTTTCTTGATCTCTTTATCAAAATTAGTCAGGAGTGGTAAGCATCTGTGACATATTTAATCCCTAGTCTAGTGTCCACCGCCTCATTGAAAAAGTAATCGCATTTTGCAATTGTTTTCGTAATTTTTCGAGAGTCACGCCTTCTTTAATAAATTAGTAAGTAAGGTTTTGACTACTTAATTTCTTCATTAGAGTAAAATGAGTGGATAATATCACAATTTTTCTTTAGAGACGTAATTTGTAGTTCCCTTTAGAAAACAGAAAAAAAACTCTTGTTTTCTATGTCGTCCATTGTCATCAGTAGGCTACCTCGGTTACGCAGAAGTAAACTTGCTCTTTCACTCACCAGATCAAACTAAATGCTTAAAAAACTGAACGTTGAATATCTCCACACATTAGTAGCACTTGTTGCACTAAACCAAACTGATCAATATAGCATCACAAAAGTTGTAAACGCACAGAGTGCACTCGTTCATGTAACGTAATACTGATAATAATAGTGTTAGTAATAACAGTGTAGTAGAAGTAGTAGTAGTAGTATTAGTAGTAGCAGTAGTAATCTTTTCTTACACAAATCAATTTACAGGCTAAGAGCTGTTACCCTACCTCAGCTTATTTCAAATCCCAGCTCTGTCTAAGGTATAATATCACCCCACAGGGTGTGAGCTGAGTGCGGTACCAACCAAGCCACAGGACACCTGCTCTTCTGCTCTTCCCTGCCTTTTCTTGCTCATTTGTAACTTGATAATGGTTCTGGATGGATTAGAACGTAGTCCAAGAAATTGTGACTTTTATTCTTCTTTAAAAGCAATACTAATAAAGTGGCTAATTTCCATCTGGTCAGCTTCAACTTACTGCGTACCTTCCAGTCCGCAAGAAACATAAGACGTTATTTAACGGACTTCGCAAGAAATCACAGAGATAACCCCATAAAAACTGGAAAATTTTATATAAACATGACGCTAGAGCACCTGCCCATACCAATAACTGCATAAAACTTTACCTAGGAATATTAAACCAGGTATTCTCAGTTACATTAAAATAATTATTCTCAAGTTATAAAAAAAAACCTTGCAAGAAGAAAAATATAATTCTTTAACCACTTACAGCCAGTTCTTGAGGGATACTGAATAATTACAACGATTACATTGGAGATGTTTCGCCCACCAGTTGCTTTATCAGTCTTATACAGACATTAGAAATGAGACTTATACAAGGAAACCAGAAAGATCAAAGTAGTGGTAGGATGAAGGAACGGTAGCAGTAGTGGGTACACAAGCATGGGAGTAGCAAATTGAAATGTAATTTATATTTATATGTAATTATGATTAATTTTAGTAAAAAGCATCCATGATTCTGGATATCTTAATCGTTTATAATTGAGTGTCATTCCAACTTATTTGTACGTGTGAATCCTTAGGTATAAAACGCATTGGTTATATTGTTTCTCCTTCATGCATATTTGTGTTCACTGATTGGCGTTTATACATCTAGGAATGTCTCCAATGTAAACGCTGTCGCAGCCTCCACAAATGATCAAGGAAACTTTCGCCTTGGTTTGTGTAGTTTGTTCTGGTCTAAGTCAAGTGAGATTCTTGATGATTGTGACACACAATTTCTCAGTATGTTACGTGTTACAAACCTTGATGGTTCAAAGGAAGAATCCAGTTATTTCTCCCACACTGCAATAAAATGAAGTGTTGGTTCAGTTAATCATAAAACGCCAAGACACGATTATAAAATAAATTACATCTCCACTAACAAGTCCCGCCAACGCTTACGTGACCAGTATTACTACTACCACTGCCTCACCGTAAGCCAGACCTGCTTGCTATTTCCACTACCATCAAATTAAATTTCATCTCCACTAGCAAGCTGCGTCCACACGTGACCACCGCTACAAGTACTCTTTCACAACTTTCATCTATTTCCTGTATTTAATTTTTCTTTAAATAACGATAACCTAGTATTACACATGTGTCTTATTTACCACACTCTCTTCATAATAAGAAAGAACATATTTTTCACCTAGCAGAGTGAAAGAATCGGAGGAGAGGGAAGAGTTTATAATGTTATAGGTCACTTGAATAGTGGGAAGGGGAGAAGGGTAACACATTATTTTTCACATATAGCAAATGATAATTAACATTAACATAATTGAGACCAGGGGTGGTAGAATACGTGTGTTAAATTCTTTGTTCTTTTCTGTGACCTTTGACCTCTAAATGTCTGTTGCTTTCAGATATTAAGTTTCATCTGGTTAATTTACATTGATGACTGCTGTTTCATCAAAGAAAGTGGAGTGAGAATGAAGGTTGGTGGTAATGTGGATTCTCCAAGACATTTTTTATTTGATTTTTCCATGACAATTATTTACGCAAGCGCTGTTGATGTGCGTACACACTACAAGTAAACGCATGCGTAGTATGAGTATTGGTAGAACTACCGTCAATACGTTAGTTAAAACGACATACGAACAACTAAAGAGACACTGCTGCTACTACTTTCTTTCCAGGAGATTTATCAAGCCGGTACAAAGGGTAAGTAAAGGAAACATGGTAAAGTGCAAGAAGCAGAACACTAGCCCTACAGTAGACCTAGTGGTCCATACTGGTAGTAGTAGTAGTAGTAGCAGCAGTATTAGAAGTAGCAGTAGTAGTCGTAGTAATAGTCGAGGTGACTTCTTGTTGCCAGGCGATGGTTGGGTTCGTCGCTGTGAGGAGGATTCCTGCTAACATTTAAGAGATAACGAAGCTGCCTTTATATAGTGTAATTGTATCTGATAATGAGGTTAATGTTGCTTCAAGGCATTTTTCCTTCCCGAGTGTTTGGTTCCATACTCACTGAATGACGACAACCTGGCATTGACAAGATCGCAACCTGGAGAACAAGGTCGGTGAGGGGAGAATGAGGCACTGCGAGGAGGATGAGGTTACAGCAGGAATAATAAGGTTACAATGCGAGGTAGAATGCGGTCATTTAGGTGTTAAGATGACTGCAAGGAAAATAAGTTCTTTGCGGAAAATTTAAGGTTGCTATAGGGAGAATAAGTTCACTCCATAGAAAATAAAATTACTGCAGGGAGAATGAAATCTTGGAGAAAGATGTGACTGTAGAGGAAATAAATGAATTACAGGAAGAATATGGTCAGTGCAGTGAGAATAAGGTCACTTCAAAAAGGCTAACATCACTGTAGGAATAATAAGATCATTGAAATGAGGATAAGGTCACTGTAGGAAGAATATGGGGTGACCTTATTCTCACTGTAGTGAGAATAAGGTCACTGCAAGAAGATTAGGTCGCTAAAAGGAAAAATAAGCTCAAAGCTGTCTGGGGGATTAGTGTGGAGCGTTATAGAGCACCATGGCTTGCTGTAGTGTTTTGGAATCTCACTTTAAAGTGTTGAAGGAGGAGGTTCTGCTTCGCCAAGAGGAAAAGAGGAGGCTGAAAATTTACTTAGATGGATTTGGGAGTGAGTGTGGGAAGGGTGGAGTCGGTGTAGAGGAAAAGGTTACCAGCAGTAAGTTGTAGAGTGGCAACCGCTTCAAGTGGAATGTGGTCTCTACTAAAGGTAGAAGTATCAAGATAAGGAAGCTTAATAGAGAAGATCTAAAAGTAGGAAATCGATTCTCTGTTCTCCAGGATGAGTGTACTTCAGTGGTTAGCGAGGTAAAGGTACCACTAACACTCCTGCTGATCAAGGTAAGAACATTCCGGTTGTGGGTGACTCACAGGTAAGATATATGGACAGTGGTTTCTGTAACAGAAATAGAAACGTTAGACAGAGAGTGTGCTTCCCAGGAGCTGGTATTGATGACATGGTCAACAGGTTGGATAATATTATGTCAGGTAATGGAACCAAGCCTATCATCTGCCTTAGTACTAGTAAGCATAATATCGGGAAGGGCATGAGACAAGAGCTGCTGGATAAGTACAAGTCAGCCACAGATGTAATTAGGTATAAGGGAGGGGTCCCAAACATAAGTAGCATCTTGCCTAGAAGGGGAGTGGGCAATGAATGGATGTCTAGGGCATTTGGTGTAAATTGCTGGCTAGACAGGTACTGTAAGGAATTTGCAATTTTATGGCAAACGTGATATGTATGCAAGGGGTGGGGTACATCTCTCAGGGGCCGGAGTGGTTGCATTAGCCAACTCAACTGAGGGGGGGCCATTGCTAACTTGTCTAGGACTTTAAACTGATAGATTATAGAGATATGGGTGTGCGCTGGAAACAGTCAGGCTGCAGTACAAGGGATGAAAACGGCAGATATTACGAGGATACCTCAGGAATATGTTTAATAGACAATATTCAGTATAAAGTTGCTAGTAAAAGATTTGCTAGTAAAGCATGCAAAAGGATGTCACTGCAGCAGCGGGGGTAAGTCACTGCAGAGGGGATGTCACTGCAGCAGTGGGGGTAATTCACTGCAGGGAGAATGTCACTGCAGCAGCGGGGGTAAGTCACTGCAGGGACGATGTCACTGCAGCAGCGGGGGTAAGTCACTGTAGCAACAGGGGTAAGTCACTGCAGGGAGGATGTCACTGTAGTAGCGGGGGTAAGTCACTGCAGCAACGGGAGGATATCACTGCATGGAGGATGCAACTGTCGCAGCGGGGTTAAGTCACTGCAGGGAGGATGTCAGTGAAGGAGCGGGGGTTAGTCACTGCAGGGAGGATGTCACTGCAGCAGCGGGGGTAATTCACTGCAGGGACGGTGCCACTGCAGCAGCGGGGGTAAGTCACTGCAGGGACGATGTCACTGCAGCAGCGGGGGTAAGTCACTGCAGGGAGGATGTCACTGTAGCAACGGGGGTAAGTCACTGCAGGGAGGATGTCACTGTAGCAACGGCTGTAAGTCACTGAAGGGAGGATGTCACTGCAGCAGCGGAGGTAAGTCACTGCAGGGAGGATGTCACTGTAGAAACGGGGGTAAGTCACTGCAGGGAGGATGTCACTGTAGCAACGGCTGTAAGTCACTGAAGGGAGGATGTCACTGCAGCAGGTGGGTAAGTCGCTGCAGGGAGGATGTCACTGTAGCAACGGGGGTAAGTCACTGCAGGGAGGATGTCACTGTAGCAACGGCTGTAAGTCACTGAAAGGAGGATGTCACTGCAGCAGCGGAGGTAAGTCACTGCAGGGAGGATGTCACTGTAGAAACGGGGGTAAGTCACTGCAGGGAGGATGTCACTGCAGCAGCGGAGGTAAGACACTGCAGGGAGGATGTCACTGTAGAAACGGGGGTAAGTCACAGCAGAGAGGATATCACTGCAGCAGCGTAAGTCACTGCATGGAGGCTGTCACTGTAGCAGCGCGGGAGTAAATCACTGCAGGGAGGATGTCACTGTAGCAGTGGGAGTAAATCACTGCAGGGAGGACGTCACTGCAGCAGCGGGAGTAAGTAACTGCAGGGAGGATGTCACTGTTACAGCGGGGATAAGTCACTGCAGGGAGGATGTCACTGTAGCAGCGGGGGTAAGTCACTGCAGGGAGGATGTCACTGGAGCAGCGGGGGTAAGTCACTGCAGGGAGGATGTCACTGCAGCAGCGGGGGTAAGTCACTGCAGGGAGGATGTCAGTGCAGCAGCGGGGGTAAGTCACTGCAGGGAGGATGTCACTGCAGCAGCGGGAGTAAGTCACTGCAGGGAGGATGTCACTGCAGCAGCGGGGGTAAGTCACTGCAGGGAGGATGTCACTGCAGCAGCGGGAGTAAGTCACTGCAGGGAGGATGTTACTGTAGCAGCGGGAGTAAGTCACTGCAGGGAGGATGTCAGTGCAGCAGCGAGGGTACGTCACTGCTGGGAAGATGTCAGTGCAGCAGCGAGGGTACGTCACTGCTGGGAGGATATCAGTGCAGCAGCAGGGGTACGTCACTGCTGGGAGGATATCAGTGCAGCAGCGGGGGTACGTCACTGCTGGGAGGATATCAGTGCAGCAGCGAGGGTACGTCACTGCTGGGAGGATATCAGTGCAGCAGCGAGGGTACGTCACTGCTGGGAGAATATCAGTGCAGCAGCGAGGGTACGTCACTGCAGGGAGGATATCAGTGCAGCAGCGAGGGTACGTCACTGCTGGGAGGATATCAGTGCAGCAGCGAGGGTACGTCACTGCAGGGAGGATATCAGTGCAGCAGCAGGGGGGTACGTCACTGCAGGGAGGATATCAGTGCAGCAGCAGGGGGGTACGTCACTGCAGGGAGGATATCAGTGCAGCAGCAGGGGGGTACGTCACTGCTGGGAGGATATCAGTGCAGCAGCGGGGGTACGTCACTGCTGGGAAGATGAGGTCACTGGGTAAGGGAAGGAATACAACTGAAGTTCGTTAATTAGTTACAGCGCTCCAGCTCATTGTAAGATCTCCTTGTCTTTGTTTCCTGTACATCCTTCATTGTTAGTGTCTGTACATGCTTTATTGTTAGTGTCTGTGCATGCTTTATTGTTAGTGTCTGTACATGCTTTATTGTTAGTGTCTGTGCATGCTTTATTGTTAGTGTCTGTACATGCTTTATTGTTAGTGTCTGTGCATGCTTTATTGTTAGTGTCTGTGCATGCTTTATTGTTAGTGTCTGTGCATGCTTTATTGTTAGTGTCTGTACATGCTTTATTGTTAGTGTCTGTGCATGCTTTATTGTTAGTGTCTGTACATGCTTTATTGTTAGTGTCTGTGGATGCTTTATTGTTAGTGTCTGTGCATGCTTTATTGTTAGTGTCTGTGCATGCTTTATTGTTAGTGTCTGTGCATGCTTTATTGTTAGTGTCTGTGCATGCTTTATTGTTAGTGTCTGTGCATGCTTTATTGTTAGTGTCTGTACATGCTTTATTGTTAGTGTTTGTGCATGCTTTATTGTTAGTGTCTGTACATGCTTTATTGTTAGTGTCTGTGCATGCTTTATTGTTAGTGTCTGTGCATGCTTTATTGTTAGTGTCTGTGCATGCTTTATTGTTAGTGTCTGTGCATGCTTTATTGTTAGTGTCTGTGCATGCTTTATTGTTAGTGTCTGTGCATGCTTTATTGTTAGTGTCTGTGCATGCTTTATTGTTAGTGTCTGTGCATGCTTTATTGTTAGTGTCTGTGCATGCTTTATTGTTAGTGTTTGTGTCTGTATATACTTTATTGTTAGTGTCTGTGTCTGTGCATGCTTTATTGTTAGTGTTTGTGTCTGTATATACTTTATTGTTAGTGTCTGTGCATGCTTTATTGTTAGTGTCTGTGCATGCTTTATTGTTAGTGTTTGTGTCTGTATATACTTTATTGTTAGTGTTTGTGTCTGTGCATGCTTTATTGTTAGTGTTTGTGTCTGTATATACTTTATTGTTAGTGTCTGTGTCTGTGCATGCTTTATTGTTAGTGTTTGTGTCTGTATATACTTTATTGTTAGTGTTTGTGTCTGTGCATGCTTTATTGTTAGTGTTTGTGTCTGTATATACTTTATTGTTAGTGTTTGTGTCTGTGCATGCTTTATTGTTAGTGTTTGTGTCTGTACATGCTTTATTGTTAGTGTTTGTGTCTGTATATACGTTAATGCTAGCGTTTGTGTCTGTGCATGCTTTATTGTTAGTGTTTGTGTCTGTGCATACTTTATTGTTAGTGTCTGTTTCTGTACATGCTTTTGTTCCATTGTTGTTTCTTCCTCTCTGTCAACTGTCTAACATTTTTCTGCACTCTCCTCATTTTGTTTCACTGTCGCTGCTTGTTTGCTTGCCTATCTGTTTGCCTGTCTGACTCCCTTTTTTTTTGCCTGTCTGTCTCTCTTCCTATATGCCTATGTATCTGACTGCGTAAGCGCCTGTTCGTTTGTATGTATGTCTACATGTCTGTCTGCCTATCTGTCTCCCTGCTTGTTTTTCCTACCTCTCTGCCTATTTTCTTTTCTGTCTGCTTGTTTCTATGCCTGTTTATTTCCATATTCTGGTCTTTCATCCTTTTTCTCTCTTGTCTGTCTGTTTCACTGCCTGTCTCCCTGTTTCCTTGCTTCCATGCCTATATCCATCTTTTTTCTGCCTATTTGCCTGTCTGCCTGCTTGTTTGCTGTTTCTTTCAACCTGCAGATCTGTCTGCCTGCTTGCCTAACGTAAGTCTACGTCTCTATGCCTACCTGTTTGTCACTGATTCGGGGAGAGTGAGAGAGAGAAACGTTAAACAAAATTTAGGAATAGAAAGGGCATTAACAGGCTGTTTGAAAGGCGGACAGCAAAGTGGTAGACACAGGAACCATACACAGCATTAAGAATAGGTATGATTGGGCTCAATTCGCCTGGAGAAAGTGAATCTAGTAGTGACCACTTTTCGAGGGGATCTATGTACTAAGAATCGACCCCTGCAAACACAAACAGGTGAGTACAAATAGGTGAGTACACACACAAACACAACTCGGCGAGTACACACGTACATAGAGAGGGAAGACATCAGCATAGTAATGGTCCCTCTGGAGCCACTACTTGCATCCTAATGGCAGGAGTTAAGAGGCAAGGTGAGACATACGAAGACACAGCAGGACGTGGAGCAGGAAATGGGCGGGGGACGTAGCACTGCGTGTCCAGGTGGAAATGAAAAGAACATGAAAGAGACATAATAAAACAAAGAGAGTGAAAGAAGAATTTTTTGTTAAAATAATGAGAATAGTTTAACCCGTGAGAGCCTTGCAACGCAAGTAGTGGCGACTCAGCGTATTGTTGCACGAGGACACTAACGAACAGTACTCATGAAGCCGACTACGTCTAGTCGACTACACGTAATCGACTACACCTAGTCGACTACACCTAGTACACTACACCTAGTCGACTACACCTAGTCGACTACACCTAGTACACTACACCTAGTCGACTACACCTAGTACACTACACCTAGTACACTACACCTAGTCGACTACACCTAGTCCACTACACCTAGTACACTACACCTAGTCGACTACACCTAGTACACTACACCTAGTACACTACACCTAGTCGACTACACCTAGTCCACTACACCTAGTACACTACACCTAGTCGACTACACCTAGTCGACTACACCTAGTACACTACACCTAGTCGACTACACCTAGTCGATTACACCTAGTCGACTACATCTAGTCGACTACATTTAGTCGACCAGAGAAGTATAATGGAAGAGAAGTGCCTGTACTCAAGAAAGTCTTTACTTGGTGATGGTTCTCTGACCTGGTCCGTTTGGTTTTGGTACTTACGGTATGAAGTCAACGTATGCACCATAGCCAGGCTCATCAGGAATAGTTTCCAAGTGTAATTTTCTCCGTTGAAGGCAGTTAGGGGGGAGTCTGTTGTTGATTACCTATACATGTTATGGAATGGTGAAGAAAAGTCTTTCATCCGTTTGGATTGGTTCACTTATTGCTTCCATTGATGATACTGTCTGCCATTTACCTTGTCTTCGTCCAATACATATTTTGGAGAAAATTATGATATATCTTTATTGCTTGTACTCCAGAGAGTAAAGTCTGAGAGATTTTTAGATGTTTCCAATAATTTACATATCTGACTGAATATATGCAGTGAGGGAAGTTATCTGCTGGACAGCCTCATCAGTTTTAACTGAGACACTCAGTGAACGGCAGTGTTCTGCTGCTGAGTGAACAAGTTACTTATATGTAAAGTAAAAGGACACAAGTGCAACTAATGTGACATTTTATTGTGGCAACGTTTCGCTCTCCAGGAGCCTTATCAATGGCTTGATAAAGCTCCTGGAGAGCGAAACGTTGCCACAATAAAATGTCACATTAGTTGCACTTATGTCCTTTTACTTTACATATTGTCGGTAATTCTACCAACTTTATTACAAGTTCCTTATAGTTACTTATCATCTGTTTCAACTTTCTGGGTGATTATTATAGCCCTGCTTAACATTTTGCTTGTATTGGCAATAGTATCATTATTGTGCTTTTAGCACTTGGAGTCTTCTGTCATTATTTACACCAGTCGATCTAATGAGATATTTGATTTGATGAAGAAATCGAAGTGGACGACCAAGAACTCGATACGGACGACTTAACCTTATTCACGAAGCCAAGAACAGCAGTAACAACATACCAGACTCTGCAGTACTGGTACTGCAGTACTGGTACTGCAGTACTGGTACTGCAGTACTGGTACTGCAGTACTGGGACTGCAGTACTGTGACTGCAGTACTGGGACTGCAGTACTGGGACTGCAGTACTGGGACTGCAGTACTGGGACTGCAGTACTGGTACTGCAGTACTGGTACTGCAGTACTGGTACTGCAGTACTGGTACTGCAGTACTGGTACTGCAGTACTGGTACTGCAGTACTGGTACTGCAGTACTGGTACTGCAGTACTGGTACTGCAGTACTGGTACTGCAGTACTGGTACTGCAGTACTGGTACTGCAGTACTGGTACTGCAGTACTGGCAGTACTGGTACTGCAGTACTGGTACTGCAGTACTGGTACTGCAGTACTGGTACTGCAGTACTGGTACTGC
>NC_091293.1:54744043-54766543 GCF_038502225.1 Cherax quadricarinatus
CTGAGATGAAGTGGCTAGTTATGTCACAGTGTTCTCCCTCTGACCGCAAAGGAAACAGGTTTAGTCCGGGGAAGGTTTTACAAAAGATCTACGCATACGTTCACATATACCTGTTTAGAATTTTGCGTGACTTTACTCTCCCTCTCTGTTTCTCCCACTCTCTCTTCCGCCACATTCCCTCTTGCATCCCTCCTTCCACTCCCCTCAACCCCCACTACCAGAGCGGCGCGGCCGTAGTGAGATCAGTGTGCGTGCGTCCGTCGTGGTGAGGGGATGTTATGTGAGGCAGTTCTGGGTGCGTGAGTGAGTTAGTAATGCGCGTTACACTCCCCTCAAAAACACACGTTTTTTTATGGTTTGTCTGAGAAAGAAACGTCTTTCTATTTGCTCTTTACAAAAAATTTTGCTGACTTCTTAAAATCTTTCAGTTTCCTGGGTAACCTTTGTAAATCTAAGAAAATGTTTACCATGTCTAGGGAAAAAAATAGAAGTTTCTAGACCTTGGGTTATGTACTTAATTCTAGATAGTGGATAAAAAATACTTTACCAGGTCTCGGCGAAGCGATTTTTGTTTTGAATTTTAAGTTATGTTAGTGCATACACAGAATCGCTTGAAGAAAAATTAATAAATCGTAAGCATTGAGTCAAGCATTGATAAATCTTGAGAGACGATCCACCACTACTTAAGTAACTTGGTAAGTATGTTGACCTACGGTAATGCTCCAACATCTGGAAAAATGTTTTTAAGGCTTCGATATTTTCACTTTATTCGAAAGATAAGGTAAAATATCTAATGAAATATATCCGAAATATAACTATCTATCTATCTATCTATCTATCTATCTATCTATCTATCTTTCTCTCTCTCTCTCTCTCTCTCTCTCTCTCTCTCTCTCTCTCTCTCTCTCTCTCTCTCTCTCTCTCTCTCTCTCTCTCTTTATATATATATATATATATATATATATATATATATATATATATATATATATATATATATATATATATTATAATAAGGCTAGGTGAGTTTTCATATCAACATGCATGAAACACTGCCACGGGGAGATGGATAAAGGAAGCTTTAGCGGTTTCAGTCTCGATTTCATACCAACAGAGTTAAATCTACCTTTATCTCCCTCCCCAACACTGTATTACAAATCATTCTCGTTGTTGTGTAGATACATTTTCGTACACATGTATTTTATGTGTATGTTTCATGTATATAATTTGCGATTTTGGCTTAAATAGCAACGCTCTTCTTGCCGGATAAGACAAGCGAAAATTTGTGTATGTAATAAATTCGCAAAAATCATTCTAAACCTAACGAAAACAATATATTTCATTGTGTTTATTTATTAAATTATTGTAAACTTATCTAAAATATATTTAATTGGATTAGGCTAAATTATATTGCATTTGTTATAATAAGGTTTGGTAAGTTTTCTAAGGTTTTTATGGTAAAAAAATTATTAATTTTTACATTAACACAAGTGAAACAAATATATCTGTAATTATTTAAGAGAAAATTTTAGAAAGGACATAATTTTAAATGAGTTCTTGCTGAATGACCAGTATAACCTATTCGGCACGACACACAGACAGACAGACACGCACACAGACAGACAGAAACGCGCGCGCGCACACACACACACACACACACACACACACACACATATATATATATATTATTATAATTATTATTATTATTATTATTATTATTATTATTATTATTATTATTATTATTACTATTACTATTATTATTATTATTATTATTATTATTATTATTATTATTATTATTATTATTATTATTATTATTACCCTACCTCGGCTGCTTCCCACTGAGGCAGGGAAACCCGGAAAAGAAGAAACACTTTCATCATCATTCACTCCATCACTGTTTTGCCGAGGCGTGCCAAGACTACAGTTCACTCCTACTTCAAGTTGCAGGCACTGTACTTCCAGTTAACCAATTTCCCTGACTTTCTTCATAAATGTTACTTTGTTCACGCTCCAACAGCACGTCAAGTCCTGAAAACCATTTGCCTCTACTTGCTCCTATTTAACATGCTCACACACACTTGCCGGAAATCCAAGCCCCTCGCATACAAAACCTTCTTTACCCCCTCCCTCCAACCTTTCCTAGGAAGACCCCTACCCTGCCTTCCCTCCATTACAGATTAATACACCCAAGTCACTCTGTATAGTCCCAGCCTCTCTAAACGTCCAAACCACCTCAACAGCACCTCCTAATTTCCAGGCTACGGATTCTCTGCATAATATTCACACCACAAATTGCCCTCAGACACAACATCTCCACTGCCTCCAGCCTTCTCCTTGTTGCAACATTCACCACCCATGTTTCACACTCACATAAGAACATTAGTGTAACTATACTCTCATACATTCCCCTTTTTACTTCCATTGATAACGTTCTTTGTCTCCACACACTCCTCAGTGCACCACTCATCTTTTCCCCCCTCAGTTCTATGGTTCACCTTGCCTTTCACAGACCCATCTGCTGAAGAGTCTAATCCCAAATGTCGTAATTCATTTACTTTATCCATACTCCCTCCAGTCTGATATCCAATCTTTTATTACCTAATTTTTTTTGTTATCCTTATTACCTTGCTATTTCCAATGTTCACTTTTAATTTCCTTCTTTTACAAAATCTTCCAAAACTCGTCCACCAACCTCTGCAAGTTCTCTTCAGAATCTCCCAAAAGCAGTGTCATCAGCAAACAGCAACTGTATCAACTTCCACTTAGAGTTAGATTATTTTTAAAGAACAAAAAGGCACAATACAATAACTAGAACAATATACAAATAACCCGCACATAGGAGAGAAACTCCATGATGAATTTAGGTCCAACTTGGACCATTTACAAAATCACATTAACACTAAAGAGTGAGGGAGCCAGTACATATTGGCGAGGGGGACAGGGACAGGGACAGGACCAAGAGACGAAAAAAAAAGAAGCATTAATGTTGGTAGTGGAAGTAGTAAAAAGCAGGGAGAGTAGTTATAGGGGCACTAGAGAATGAAGGGGAGTGAATGGTGAAGTGAGGCAGTAGTGATGGTAGTGTCATCCATCGAGGACACTGTAAATCTTCAAACGAATATAAACCAAGTCTTCAAATGGGCCGCTAAGAACCATATGTTCAGTGATGACCAAATCCAGGTACTCTGTTACGGAAAACTTTAAGAATTTAAAACTAGAATGGAGTTTGACACCAATTCTTACCACTCAAGAGAGCAAAAAACTAATGTAAAGCTCATAAGAGTGATAATGTCAGAGGATCTCATCTTCAAGGATCACAATAGTGTCATTATCACAACTACGAGGCAAATGATATGATGGATAATGAGAACCTCCAAAACAAGAGATGCCAAGCCAATGACGATCCTCTTTAAATCACATGTTCTCTCTAGACTGGAATACTGATGTACACTAACAGCCCCGTTCATGTCACGCGAAATTACAGAGCTGGAGAATGTACAGAGAAACTTTCCTGCATGACTAAACTCAGTTGAACACCTCAATTACTGGGAACATTTGAAGTACCATGACCTGTACTCCTTGAACAACAGGCAGAAAGGGTACATCATAAGTTACACCTAGAAAGTCCTAGAGGGACTGGTCCCAAATCTGCACATAGAAATCTCTCCGTATGAAAGCCAAAGACTCAGCAGACGGTGCAAAATCCTTCCAATGCACAGGAAGGGTGCCCCGAGTACAATGAGAAAATAAGTGTCAGAAGCTCAGGGGTATTCAACAGCCTCCTCTCCTCTAATACAAAAGGGAATTTCAAATCAATATACCTCTATCTGTTTTCTCCTCCTGTATGTTCTGGCCACGAGCTATACTTTGTCAACGCACCACACAATACCAAGCAGAGGTATATAAAGAGAAAGACCGCGGTTAGCAGTATTTGAACCCACGTTTAGAGGCTATCCAGAAGGATGGGCATGCTTCCTTACACCTGCTGCCCTTGTTCACTTAGCAGTAAGTAGGTAATTGGGTATTAGCCGACTGTTGTGGGTCGCATCCTGGGGGGGAGGTGGTAGTATACCTTAGATAGAGCTGGGCTTTGAAATGAGCTGACATAGGGTAACAGCTCTTAGCCTATAAAAAAATTGATCTGTGTAGAAAAAATGAATTAGCTGGAGACCATGCCTGAGGCTTGCTGGTGTCTCGTGCTAGGAATAAACATTTCTTGTAACCAGGCTACCTATTGTTTTGGGGCATCTGTAGCTGAGTGATCTAAGGCATCACGAAGTGAGCTAAGCCACACTCTACTGCTTAGTGAAATGTATATGAGTCATTGAACTAGATTGTTGAGGCCTTCTCCAGCACTCAAGCCTGTTAAATATTTACCCTGAATATCTACGTAGATGTTACATTGCTGACACTCCAACAGCACGTCAGATCGCTAAAGCCACTGGCTTCCACTCCAGCCTCTTCATCGATGAAAATTCGCACCTTCAACCGAAGTTTTCCTGGGGTGTTTCCCTCACCTTACATCCATCTGCACTTCGTACACTTGCTCGTGTCACCTTTTGATTTTAGTGTTCCAATATTCTGACTTCACCTACTTAAAAATTTCTGTTTTAATGCCATTCTTTCCTGTTTTTTCCTGTTTGGAACCTAATTACTGCCAATTGTTCTGCTAAATTGTTTTATACTCATTTCTTGTTCTTCAAAGAGGTGGCACTCTTTTGTGCCTCACCGGTAGCTTGTCTGTCTGTCTGCTGCTGCGTAGCTTGTCTATCTGTCTGCTGCTGCGTAGCTTGTCTATCTGTCTGCTGCTGCGTAGCTTGTCTATCTGTCTGCTGCTGCGTAGCTTGTCTATCTGTCTGCTGCTGCGTATGTGTGTCTGGGTATGTTTCAAAATTTGTTGTCTTTTGCGATAGTGTGAAGTCCCTTTTTTACATAGTCCGGAGCAAAGAGATCTAACTTGATCCTGTACACGAGAATAGTTAGGAAAATCAACACAAAAATTATTTATAGGTAACTGTAGTAGACTATAAAAACCGATCCACCCTCTGTCTCTCTGTATCTGTCTCTGTCTCTGTCTGTCTGTCTGTCTGTCTGTCTCTCTCTCTCTCTTTCTCTCTCTTTCTCTCTCTCTACACAGGGTTTGACAAGGTTAAGGATCCCTAGCTTTATTGACAAGCTATTAACAGTTTAAGGATTCCCTACTTTATTGGCAAGCTAAGAGCTGTTACCTACATCAGCTCATTTGAAAGCATTTTTATTGTTATGAGACATACAAGTAGGGAACAGGATGAAGTTGGAGCCATCTGCGGGCCAGAGTTTTCATTTGATCAACTGACTTTATCTCGTTGACATCATTATGCTGTACGAATGTGTTCCATACTCGAGTCATCCTGGGTATATATGATCTTAGATGGAGTGATGTTCTGGAGAAGGGTACAACCAGAGTGAAGTTGCTGCTTTCTGCCCGTCTTGTGGCATAAAAGCTTGTTTCACGCTGTCCTCTCTCTCTCTCTCTCTCTCTCTCTCTCTCTCTCCCTCTCACTCTCCCTCTCTCTCTCTCTCTCTCTCTCTCTCTCTCTCTCTCTCTCTCTCTCTCTCTCTCTCTCTCTCTCTCTCTCTCTCTCTCTCTCTCTCCCTCCCTCTACCCAATGACCCGCAACAAGGCCCCAGGGAGACACACACTTGGCACGGGTCAGTGTGGAACCTTCCTTCCTCATACCAACCTCGGAGCCGAGCAGCTTCCAGTTTAAACTGCCTTATACCTTCATCATGGACACCTTACCTCATACCCTCCCACTTTATCTGTATACCTCATACCCTCGTAGACACCTTATCTCACTGTCTTCTACCTTCCCAGAAACTAATTTCACACTTTACCTGCACCCCTTATTCCTACTCAATTACTTAGCTTCCTCATACTCTCTCAGACATCGTACCTCGGTGTCTTGTACCCTGCCAAATACTTTATCCCACTGTTTCGTACAATCCAAACGCCTTACCTCATTCATACCAATCAGACACCTTACTCCCTTGATTTATACCCTCCCGGGCACATTTTCTTGCCACCTTATACCCTTCCTTGTTGCCTTATTCTCTCCCCGATGCCTTACCTCACTGCTCCTTCCCCTAAAGTTTTCCTTATCTCCTAGACACCTTACCTAGCTGCCTCATACTCTCCTGAATACCAAAGGTAACTTATCATGCGATCTCACACTTCCTGAGATACCTCACAGCCTTATACCCTCCCAGATACTACACATTTCCACTATATACTCTCCCAAACACAACATATTTCCACCTTATACCTTCCCAAACAACATACATTTCCACCTTATACCGTCCTTGGCACGTTGCTTTGCACCTTTAAGGGAACTCGTCTGCTCTCCCCAGCTATATATATATATATATATATATATATATATATATATATATATATATATATATATATATATATATGTATATATATCTGAAAGCAGCTTAGAATTTCTCTATTCTTTCCAGAGTGGTTGTTTTGCATATATATATATATATATATATATATATATATATATATATATATATATATATATATATATATATATATATATATATATATATATATATATATATATATATATATATATATATATATATATATATATATATATATATATAATACTGAAAGTGTATATATATGGGAATATAAGGATGTCAAATTTTATTGTGATAGCCCTGAAAAAAAGAAACTTAAAACCGTTTATTTATATGCAGACTCTGGCCTGTGTGTACAGGAGAACTGGACATAGGAAATATGTTGCAGATGAGCTCATACGATTAAAAATGGATTAGTTAAATTTATCTTATTCTCAAAAGTATGAAAATGCATCTAGTTTTTTCGTTAAAATCAATAAAAGAAAATGTTTTGAAAGTGATGTTGAGGAAAATTTTCATTTGACATTCAAGAACAATGACTTCTTGTGTAATATCAGAAAGAACTTTTAATGATTCGTTAATAAATAATGAAGGTAGACATACGGTCAAACAAATAATTTTTTTTGTCAGATAATTGCGGACAAAGAAGTAAAGCATTTTGTCTCTTCAAATGGCTACAATTTTTCTTCTCATCATTCATTTTTTGCCCCAGTTCCATAATGATAACTTTTATATATTACAAAAAGAAAAAAAATGATTAATTTTATTTATTTATTCATTTATTATTTTGAACATGATGCAGTGAAGTACAAAAGAATACAGTAAAGTGCAATAAGCCAAAGCTCCTTGTATGCAGAGCATTATGGGCAGGCTTAAAATTAACTTAAGATTAACTAAGCAATGATATATTCAGTGGTACAAAAATTATTGTAAAACAGATAACAATTTAGTACAAATGAGTATTACAAAGACAGGTTATATGGTCATTTACTGTGTTGCTGTGTAATCAGTAGAATGGAGTATTCTGTTAGGTAATGAAGTTAAATAGTAACAAAGTTTGATTGGGTCACAGGTTGATATTTATGAGATATAATAATGAGATACATATATGAGATAATAGCAGGAATATCTACAAAAAACTAAAAACATCGTAAAATGGATTAGTTTTTGACGTGAAACTGTATTCTGGCAAAATTCACAATTTTCGACAACTCAGCCTAGAAAATTCATAGAAACAAACTTTAAACACAAAAATATTGTGTTAATTACGCTCTTTTTTACTGTAAGAAAGAAAAAATCGAATAGTTTAAAATGGAAAAAAAATCTGCAGAAGAAATCCACATCTTAATTCGTACGAGGGATTTTGGTTTTTAAACATGACTGGCATTTAAGACGCCTGAGAGTAAGGAGGTATAAGGTGAAACAATGCATGCATCAGGTATAGGGGATGATCTAAAACGATAGGTCGTAGATAATATGGTATGAATGAGGAAAATATCAGGTGAAATAAAGGAGAAAGGGAGCCTGAATAAGAAAAATTCACACAGGCAAATTAAGTGACATCATGATACACCCGTCGTTAAGTCTGTCGCAAACGTCGATATTTAATATGTTAGGTCTGCTGCAGGTACAGTGGTACAAGGTACACATAGGTGGTTGCAACATGGCGATTGCAACTAGTTTAGTGGTTTAATAAATCAGGTTGGTGGTAATATTATAATGATAATAATAATGATATTAACAGATGATAGTTGATAATAATAATAGGAATGACATTAAAATTAAGAATATTATTAAGAATATTATGAGAAAGGAAGCCTGAATAGGAAAAATTCACACAAGCATATTAACTGACACTGCGAGTATTTCCTGATTGTTCTGGAAGGTTCGGTGACACCGGTTGACGAATGAGAGATTTCTTTCACTCTATTTCATTAGTTAGAAGGGTGTAAATGAAGGTCTGTAATGATCCGATATTGTAACTTCTGTCACATGATCTGTTTCCAGTGGTTAGAAGCTTGGGGTTGGTTATTAACTATCTTCTAGTATTTCCTCATGTGATCTGCAAACTGTACGCCTACCCCACCCGCCCCCATTAGGAGTGGGGGGGAGGGGGAGGGGACCGGGGTGGTTGGCATCCCGCTTTCCTCTCTCAGAGACTGGCGGATGCCTCCACACTACTTCTCCTGTTGTTCCCTTTGCCCGGTGGCCTGGTGGCTAAAGCTCCCGCTTCACACACGGAGGGCCTGGGTTCGATTCCCGGCGGGTGGAAACATTTCGACACGTTTCCTTACACCTGTTGTCCTGTTCACCTAGCAGCAAATAGGTACCTGGGTGTTAGTCGACTGGTGTGGGCCGCATCCTGGGGGACAAGATTGAGGACCCCAATGGAAGTAAGTTAGACAGTCCTCGATGACGCACTGACTTTCTTGGGTTATCCTGGGTGGCTAACCCTCTGGGGTTAAAAATCCGAACGAAATCTTATCTTATCTCACAGCTCCTGATGACGCACTGGGAAGTATGAAAGTATTTGAGCTAAAGATTTCCACCCCCCGTGGCTTGTCTTACATTGTTAAGATCGCCTGTCTGCGATTGTTTTGCATTTATATATATATATATATATATATATATATATATATATATATATATATATATATATATATATATATATATATATATATATATATATATATATATATATATATATATATATATATACACTACAATAGGTCTACCGGTCCTTCTCATATTCATAGTCTTTAACATAAATGGAAAAAGACACAAATACAGATTAATGCAGTCCTTTATTGATAAAGTTTATTAAGTCGCTAACAAATCAACATGGAAAGAGAGGAGGTGGGAGCGTAGTGACGTGAAGAGTCAGGTGAGTTAAATTGAAATTGATGATTGAAAAGAGGTTGGAGGGTTCCTCTATGTTATGACCATTAGGATGCTTAGAAAGGATTCAAAAACTTTGATTATAGGGCGCCTGTATATATCAGATATTTCCAAAATCTGGCCCCAGTGACCTTGTACATGGGTTGAAAATTTGAAGCTGATCGGATGAGACGTTCTTGAGTTATGAGTTATTAAATTATTATAATAAAAAAGAAGCGCTAAGCCGCAAGGGCTATAAAGCAGTAAAATTAAAACAATTTTTTTTAGGAAAAAATAAATAAAAGAAAATCAGTAAACTTCTTAAGGTTTGCTTTCAATGATATCTAATAAACAGTTACCTAATTATTTTTAACTTAAAAATAACTTTTCTTAATTACAGTTATAATTTCAAGAAGATAAAATAAAGCTATTTATTACGTTTAAAGTTTCCCGACTGCATGAGGCATAGTAAAGCTGCATTAACCTAGACACCACAGTGAGTTAGTACTAATCTCTTAGTTTAAAAGCAAAGATAACATCTCTGTGAGGGATGTTATCATCGTTGGTAAATATTTTGATCGTCTCAAAAGAGCACAAGCAAACTTTCTCTTTGTCAGAGGCGCTCCTCTTGGGTCTACCTCGGTGGATCATATATTGATGGGTAAGATGGGCCAATTTATCAGCTCTGGGAAAAATCGTTTACAGAGCTCATAATCGATGAAGCAAGGTAATAACTTTCAGTCTGCTACTGGCACTGCTCAGCAAACATTGCCTAAGAGTAGTAGGTCGTGACATGCCTTGACGCAGCCTTGGGTTGCAATGAAGGTTCGAGGTAAATCGACTCTCAGGTCAATTTCTTGGGAAGGCTGGTTCAATATAAGCAGGCTGTATTTGGAATGTAGTGCAGGTTCGTGGCTGCAGATGACTTGATTGCCTCCAGATAGCATGTGACCTGGTGAAATTGACCGAAATGTGTTCAACCGCTTGTGAGGTTTGTGAAATGCTACACGCTATGGGAATCTCTCATGTTTGCCAACAACATTATTGTTTTGGCAGCGAAATTTCCCAGAAAACTGACATATGACTATTGTCACTGTGCTTAACACCAGCAACGGTTTGAACACACACACACACACACACACACACACACAGTTCTATGACATGGTGACAGCAGTAAGACAAGAGAGAGAGTGATGGGTGGATTGCATATTCTTGGACTGCAAGAAGGCGTTTGACACAGTTCCACACAAGAGATTGGTGCAAAAACTGGAGGACCAAGCAGGGATAACAGGGAAGGCAATACACTGGATTAGGGAATACTTGTCAGGAAGACAGCAGCGAGTCATGGTACGTGGCGAGGTGTCAGAGTGGGCACCTGTGACCAGCGGGGTCCCACAGGGGTCAGTCCTAGGACCAGTGCTATTTCTGGTATTTGTGAACGACATTACGGAAGGAATAGACTCTGAGGTGTCCCTGTTTGCAGATGACGTGAAGTTGATGAGAAGAATTCACTCGATCGAAGACCAGGCAGAACTACAAAGGGATCTGGACAGGCTGCAGACCTGGTCCAGCAATTGGCTCCTGGAGTTCAATCCCACCAAGTGCAAAGTCATGAAGATTGGGGAAGGGCAAAGAAGACCGCAGACGGAGTACAGTCTAGGGGGCCATAGACTACAAACCTCACTCAAGGAAAAAGATCTTGGGGTGAGTATAACACCAGGCACATCTCCTGAAGCGCACATCAATCAAATAACTGCTGCAGCATATGGGCGCCTAGCAAACCTCAGAACAGCATTCCGGCATCTTAATAAGGAATCGTTCAGGACCCTGTACACCGTGTACGTTAGGCCCATATTGGAGTATGCGGCACCAGTTTGGAACCCACACCTAGCCAAGCACGTAAAGAAACTAGAGAAAGTGCAAAGGTTTGCAACAAGACTAGTCCCAGAGCTAAGAGGTATGTCCTACGAGGAGAGGTTAAGGGAAATCAACCTGACGACACTGGAGGACAGGAGAGATAGGGGGGACATGATAACGACATACAAAATACTGAGAGGAATTGACAAGGTGGACAAAGACAGGATGTTCCAGAGATTGGACACAGTAACAAGGGGACACAGTTGGAAGTTGAAGACACAGATGAATCACAGGGATGTTAGGAAGTATTTCTTCAGCCACAGAGTAGTCAGTAAGTGGAATAGTTTGGGAAGCGATGTAGTGGAGGCAGGATCCATACATAGCTTTAAGCAGAGGTATGATAAAGCTCACGGTTCAGAGAGAGTGACCTAGTAGCGATCAGTGAAGAGGCGGGGCCAGGAGCTCGGACTCGACCCCCGCAACCTCAAATAGGTGAGTACAACTAGGTGAGTACAAACACACACACACACACACACACACAAACACACACACACACACACACACACACACACACACACACACACACACACACACACACACACACACACACACACACACACACACACACACACACACACACACAAACACACGGAGGACAGGAGAGATAGGGGGGACATGATAACGACATACAAAATACTGAGAGGAATTGACAAGGTGGACAAAGACAGGATGTTCCAGAGATTGGACACAGTAACAAGGGGACACAGTTGGAAGCTGAAGACACAGATGAATCACAGGGATGTTAGGAAGTATTTCTTCAGCCACAGAGTAGTCAGTAAGTGGAATAGTTTGGGAAGCGATGTAGTGGAGGCAGGATCCATACATAGCTTTAAGCAGAGGTATGATAAAGCTCACGGCTCAGGGAGAGTGACCTAGTAGCGATCAGTGAAGAGGCGGGGCCAGGAGCTCGGACTCGACCCCCGCAACCTCAACTAGGTGAGTACAACTAGGTGAGTACACACACACACACACACACACAGATAAGAGAGGAGGCCCAACGACAATATGAAAATGACATAGCAGCGAAAGCCAAATCTGATCCGAAACTGTTATACAGCCACATCAGGAGGAAAACAACAGTCAAGGACCAGGTAATCAGGCTAAGGAAGGAAGGAGGAGAGACAGCAAGAAATGACCGTGAAGTATGTGAAGAACTCAACAAGAGATTCAAAGAAGTGTTCACAGAGGAGACACAAGGGGCTCCAGAAAGACAGAGAGGTGGGGCACACCACCATGTGCTGGACACAGTGCACACAACCGAGGAAGAAGTGAAGAGGCTTCTGAGTGAGCTAGATACCTCAAAGGCAATGGGGCCGGATAACATCTCCCCATGGGTATTGAGAGAGGGAGCAGAGGCGCTATGTGTACCCCTAACAACAATATTCAATACATCTATCGAAACAGGGAGATTGCCTGAGGCATGGAAGACAGCAAATGTAGTCCCAATCTTTAAAAAAGGAGACAGACATGAAGCACTAAACTACAGACCAGTGTCACTGACATGTATAGTATGCAAAGTCATGGAGAAGATTATCATTAGAAGAGTGGTGGAACACCTAGAAAGGAATGATCTCATCAACAGCAGCCAACATGGTTTCAGGGACGGGAAATCCTGTGTCACAAACCTACTGGAGTTCTATGACAAGGTGACAGCAGTAAGACAAGAGAGAGAGTGATGGGTGGATTGCATTTTCTTGGACTGCAAGAAGGCGTTTGACACAGTTGCACACAAGAGATTAGTGTAAAAACTGGAGGACCAAGCAGGGATAACAGGGAAGGCACTAAAATGGATCAGGGAATACTTGTTAGGAAGACAGCAGCGAGTAATGGTACGTGGCGAGGTGTCAGAGTGGGCACCTGTGACCAGCAGGGTCCCACAGGGGTCAGTCCTAGAACCAGTGCTGTTTCTGGTATTTGTGAACGACATGACGGAAGGAATAGACTCTGAAGTGTCCCTGTTTGCAGATGACGTGAAGTTGATGAGAAGAATTCATTCGATCGAAGACCAGGCAGAACTACAAAGGGATCTGGACAGGCTGCAGACCTGGTCGAGCAGTTGGCTCCTGGGGTTCAACCCCACCAAGTGCAAAGTCGTGAAGATTGGGGAAGGGCAAAGAAGACCGCAGACGGAGTACAGTCTAGGGGGCCAGAGACTACAAACCTCACTCAAGGAAAAAGATCTTGGGGTGAGTATAACACCAGGAACATCTCCTGAAGCGCACATCAACCAAATAACTGCTGCAACATACTGGCGCCTGGCCAGGAGAGATAGGGGGGACATGATAACGACATACAAAATACTGAGAGGAATTGACAAGGTGGACAAAGACAGGATGTTCCAAAGATGGGACACAGCAACAAGGGGACACAGTTGGAAGTTGAAGACACAGATGAATCACAGGGATGTTAGGAAGTATTTCTTCAGCCACAGAGTAGTCAGTAAGTGGAATAGTTTGGGAAGCGATGTAGTGGAGGCAGGATCCGTACATAGCTTTAAGCAGAGGTATGATAAAGCTCACGGTTCAGAGAGAGTGACCTAGTAGCGATCAGTGAAGAAGCGGGGCCAGGAGCTCGGACTCGACCCCCGTAACCTCAACTAGGTGAGTACAACTAGGTGAGTACACACACACACACACACCTGAAAACGACAGTCAAGGATCAGGTAGTCAGGTTGAGGAAGGAAGGTGGGGAGTTCACAAGAAACAACCAAGAAATATCTGAGGAGCTCAACATGAGATTGAAAAAAATATTCACAATAGAGACAAGAAGGACTCTAGGAAGTCAGAATAGGGGAGTACACCAAAAAGGAATACACTAAGTGCTGGATAAAATACACACAACCGAGGAGAAGATGAAGAAGCTAATAAGTGAACTTGTTACCTCAAAGGCAGTGAGACCGGACATCTCTCCGTGGGTTCATAGAGAGAGAGTAGAGACGTGGTGTGTGCCACTAACAAAAATTTTCAACACATCCATTGAAACTAGGCAACTACCTGAGGTATGGAAGGTGGCAAATGTAGTCCGAATTTTTAAGAAAGGAAACAGACACGAGGCATTAAACTACAGACTTGTGTCACTGACGTGTATAGTGTGCAAAGTCGTGGAGAAAATTATCAGGAGGAGAGTGGTGGAGCACCTAAAAATGAACAAGCTGATAAACGACAACTAGCATGGTTTCAGGGAAGGGAAATCCTGTGTCACATACCTACTGGAGTTTTAATGCAAGGTAACAGGAGTAAGACACAAAAGAGAGGAGTGGGTAGATTGCATATTCTTGGACTGCAAGAAAGCTTTCGACACAGTTCCTCACAGGAAGTTAGTGCAAAAGCTAGAGGATCAGGCACATATAACAGGAAAAGCACTGCAGTGGATCAGAGAGTACATGACAGGGGGGTAATAACGAGTCATAGTACGTGACGAGGTGTCAGAGTGGGCACCTGCGACGAGCGGGGTTCCGCAGGTGACAGTCCTAGGACCTGTGCTGTTTTTGGTATATGTGAATGACATGACGGAAGGGAAAGACTCAGGAGCGTCCCTGTTTGCAGATAATGTGAAGTTAATGAGTAGAATTAAATCGGACAATGATCAGGCAGGACTACAAAGAGACTTGGACAGGCTGGAAGCCTGGTCCAGCAACTGGTTTATCGAATTTAACCCCGCCAAATGCAAAGTAATGAATATCGGGGAAGGGCAAAGAAGACCACAGACAGGGTAAAGGTTAGGTGGCCAAAGACCGCAAACCTCACTCAAGGAAAAGGATCTTGGGGTAAGTATAATACTGAACATATAAGTATAATACTGAGTATAATACTGAACAATAGATTTCCGATACCTCAGCAAGGAATCGTTCAAGACTCTGTACAACGTGTACGTCAGGCCCATATTGGAGTATGCAGCACCAGTTTGGAACCCACACCTGGTCTAGCACGTCAAGAAATTAGAGAAAGTGCAAAGGTTTGCAACAAGACTAGTCCCAGAGCTAAGCGGAATGACCTACGCTGAAAGGTTAAGGGAAATCGGCCTGACGACACTGGAAGACAGGAGGGTTAGGGCAGACATGATGACGACATACAAAACACTGTCAGGAATTGACAAGGTGGACAGAGACAGGATGTTCAGGAGATGGGACACAGAAACAAGGGGTCACAGTGGGAAGTTGATGACTCAGATGAGTCAAATAGATGTTAGGAAGTATTTCTTCAGTCATAGTGTTGTCAGGAGTTGGAATAGTCTTGAAAGTGACGTAGTGGAGGCAGAAACCATACATAGTTTTATGACGAGGTTTGATAAAACTCATGGAGAGTGACCTAGTAGCGATCAGTGAAGAGGCAAGGCCAGGAGTTATGACTCGACCTCTGCAGCCACAAATAGGTGAGTGCAAATAGGTGAGTACACACACACTTAAGAAAAAATCATCAAGAGAAGAGTAGTGGAACACGTAGAAAGGAACAGCTGTACAAGGCAACCAGCACGGCTTCAGATAAGGGAAATCCAACCTCACAAATCTACTGGAGTTCTACGACAAGGTAAAAAGAAGTAAGTCAGAGAGAGTGGGATGGGTAAACTGCATCTTCTTGGACTGTAAGAAGGCTTTCGACACAGTACCACACAAGAGACTGGTTGAAAAGCTAGAGGAGCAGGCAGGAACAGGAGGGAAAGTACTGCAATGGATCAGGGAATATCTGATGGGAAGGAAGCAAAGTGTGTTGGTATATATATATATATGTATGTATATCTATATATATATATATATATATATATATATATATATATATATATATATATATATATATATATATATATATATATATATATATATATATATAACAACACTGTGCTAGCCAAGAACTCGAATCCATGTTGTACTGGCCCGCCTCGTGGTGAGCGAGAACCACATGACTCTTTAACCCACAGGACCACCAAATCCTACAAGAATGGCGCAGTCAGCACAGCATATATGTTGTAGGCTAGTACATCAAACAGGGAGGGGAATGAAATTAGCTCAGAAGCTCCCACAACTCTGTATATCCTCTGAGAAGTGAAAATTTCTTTTCACTGAACTTCATATTGTTTTGATTGGCCCATTCGAAGATTTGGTTGATGTCCGCTTGGAGTCTGTGGTGTCTTCCATGGACGACACTGTCATGGCAATTCAGGTGTCATCCGCAAAGAAAGACACAGAGCTATGGCTTACATCTCTATCTATGTTAGATATCGGGATGAGTAATAGGATGGGAGTGAGAACTGTGCTTTGTGGAACAGTTTTTTTTCACTGTAGCTGCCTCGGACTTTACTCTGTTTACTATTACTCTTTGTATTCTATTTGTCAGGAAGTTATAGATCCATCTACCAACTTTTCCTTTCATTCCTTTATCACACATATTGTGTGTTGTTACACAGTGGTCACGAAGGCTTTTTACAAAGTCTGTGTATACTACATCTACATTTTGTTTATCCTCTATAGCATCCAGGACCTTGTCATAGTGGTCCAGTAGCTGGGACAGGCAGGGGCGACCTCCTCTAAACCCATGTTGCCCTGGATTATGTAATTGATGGGTATCTAGGTGGTTGGCGATCTTGCTTCTTAGAATCCTTTCACACAAACTTACTGGTTAATCACTGGACACTCCCTTCCTTCTTTTTTTTCGGTATAATTACCTGGTCCCTGACTGCTGTCTTCCTACTGATGTAACTATGACAACTTTATTTCGGACTTGGCTTTCATTGCTATTTAATTCTCAAATTTTCGTTGAGCCTTCAAGTGTATATGTGTGTGCATATATGTATATATATATATATATATATATATATATATATATATATATATATATATATATATATATATATATATATATATATATATATATATATATATATATATATATATATATATATATATATATTGCGTGTGTGTGTACTGCCTATTTGTGCTCACCCTATTTGTGGTTGCAGGGGTCGAGTCACAGCTCCTGGCCCCGCCTTCCTAACACTACAGCCTGATACACTCTTGAAGTCATTCTGTTTCTCTCCATTCTCTCTACATGTCCGAACCACCTCAACAACCCTTCCTCAGCCCTCTGGACAACAGTTTTGGTAATCCCGCACCTCCTCCTAACTTCCAAACTACGAATTCTCTGCATTATATTCACACCACACATTGCCCTCAGACATGACATCTCCACTGCCTCCAGCCTTCTCCTCGCTGCAAAATTCATCACCCCACGCTTCACACCCATATAAGAGCGTTGGTAAAACTATACTCTCATACATTTCCCTCTTTGCCTCCAAGGACAGAGTTCTTTGTCTCCACAGACTCCTAAGTGCACCACTCACTCTTTTTCCCTCATCAATTCTATGATTCACCTCATCTTTCATAGACCCATCCGCTGACACGTCCACTCCCAAATATCTGAATACGTTCACCTCCTCCATACTCTCTCCCTCCAATCTGATATTCAATCTTTCATCACCTAATCTTTTTGTTATCCTCATAACCTTACTCTTTCCTGTATTCACCTTTAATTTTCTTCTTTTGCACACCCTACCAAATTCATCCACCAATCTCTGCAACTTCTCTTCAGAATCTCCCAAGAGCACAGTGTCATCAGCAAAGAGCAGCTGTGACAACTCCCACTTTGTGTGTGATTCTTTATCTTTTAACTCCACGCCTCTTGCCAAGACCCTCGCATTTACTTCTCTTACAACCCCATCTATAAATATATTAAACAACCACGGTGACATCACACATCCTTGTCTAAGTCCTACTTTTACTGGGAAAAAATTTCCCTCTTTCCTACATACTCTAACTTGAGCCTCACTATCCTCGTAAAAACTCTTCACTGCTTTCAGTAACCTACCTCCTACACCATACACTTGCAACATCTGCCACATTGCCCCCCTATCCACCCTGTCATACGCCTTTTCCAAATCCATAAATGCCACAAAGACCTCTTTAGCCTTATCTAAATACTGTTCACTTATATGTTTCACTGTAAACACCTGGTCCACACACCCCCTACCTTTCCTAAAGCCTCCTTGTTCATCTGCTATCCTATTCTCCGTCTTACTCTTAATTCTTTCAATTATAACTCTACCATACACTTTACCAGGTACACTCAACAGACTTATCCCCCTATAATTTTTGCACTCTCTTTTATCCCCTTTGCCTTTATACAAAGGAACTATGCATGCTCTCTGCCAATCCCTAGGTACCTTACCCTCTTCCATACATTTATTAAACAATTGCACCAACCACTCCAAAACTATATCCCCACCTGCTTTTAACATTTCTATCTTTATCCCATCAATCCCGGCTGCCTTACCCCCTTTCATTTTACCTACTGCCTCACGAACTTCCCCCACACTCACAACTGGCTCTTCCTCACTCCTACAAGATGTTATTCCTCCTTGCCCTATACACGAAATCACAGCTTCCCTATCTTCATCAACATTTAACAATTCCTCAAAATATTCCTTCCATCTTCCCAATACCTCTAACTCTCCATTTAATAACTCTCCTCTCCTATTTTTAACTGACAAATCCATTTGTTCTCTAGGCTTTCTTAACTTGTTAATCTCACTCCAAAACTTTTTCTTATTTTCAACAAAATTTGTTGATAACATCTCACCCACTCTCTCATTTGCTCTCTTTTTACATTGCTTCACCACTCTCTTAACCTCTCTCTTTTTCTCCATATACTCTTCCCTCCTTGCATCACTTCTACTTTGTAAAAACTTCTCATATGCTAACTTTTTCTCCCTTACTACTCTCTTTACATCATCATTCCACCAATCGCTCCTCTTCCCTCCTGCACCCACTTTCCTGTAACCACAAACTTCTGCTGAACACTCTAACACTACATTTTTAAACCTACCCCATACCTCTTCGACCCCATTGCCTATGCTCTCATTAGCCCATCTATCCTCCAATAGCTGTTTATATCTTACCCTAACTGCCTCCTCTTTTAGTTTATAAACCTTCACCTCTCTCTTCCCTGATGCTTCTATTCTCCTTGTATCCCATCTACCTTTTACTCTCAGTGTAGCTACAACTAGAAAGTGATCTGATATATCTGTGGCCCCTCTATAAACATGTACATCCTGAAGTCTACTCAACAGTCTTTTATCTACCAATACATAATCCAACAAACTACTGTCATTTCGCCCTACATCATATCGTGTATACTTATTTATCCTCTTTTTCTTAAAATATGTATTACCTATAACTAAACCCCTTTCTATACAAAGTTCAATCAAAGGGCTCCCATTATCATTTACACCTGGCACCCCAAACTTACCTACCACACCCTCTCTAAAAGTTTCTCCTACTTTAGCATTCAAGTCCCCTACCACAATTACTCTCTCACTTGGTTCAAAGGCTCCTATACATTCACTTAACATCTCCCAAAATCTCTCTCTCTCCTCTGCATTCCTCTCTTCTCCAGGTGCATACACGCTTATTATGACCCACTTCTCGCATCCAACCTTTACTTTAATCCACATAATTCTTGAATTTACACATTCATATTCTCTTTTCTCCTTCCATAACTGATCATTTAACATTACTGCTACCCCTTCCTTTGCTCTAACTCTCTCAGATACTCCAGATTTAATCCCATTTATTTCCCCCCACTGAAACTCTCCTACCCCCTTCAGCTTTGTTTCGCTTAGGGCCAGGACATCCAACTTCTTTTCATTCATAACATCAGCAATCATCTGTTTCTTGTCATCCGCACTACATCCACGCACATTTAAGCAACCCAGTTTTATAAAGTTTTTCTTCTTCTCTTTTTTAGTAATTGTATACAGGAGAAGGGGTTACTAGCCCATTGCTCCCGGCATTTTAGTCGCCTCATACGACACGCATGGCTTACGGAGGAAAGATTCTTTTCCACTTCCCCATATATATATATATATATACATACATATATACATACATATATATATATATATATATATATATATATGTATATATATATATGTATATTTCTATATATATATATATATATATATATATATATATATATATATATATATATATATATATATATATATATATATATATATATATATATGTGTGTGTGTGTGTGCGTGTGTGTGTACTCGCCTATTTGTACTCAACTATTTGTGGTTGCAGGGGTCGAGTCACAGCTCCTGGCCCCGCCTCTTAACCGATTGCTACTAGTTCCTCTCTCTACCTGCTCCATGAGCTTTATCATACCTCGCCTTAAAACTATGTATGGTTCCCGCCTCCACTACGTCACTTTCTAGGCTATTCCACGGCTTGACTACTCTAAGACTGAAGAAATACTTCCTAACATCCCTTTGATTCATCTGAGTCTTCAACTTCCAATTGTGACCTCTTGTGTCTGTGTCCCATCTCTGGAACATCCCGTCTTTGTCCACCTCGTCTATTCCGCGCAGTATTTTATATGTCGTTATCATGTCTCCCCTGACCCTCCTGGCCTCCAGTGTCGTCAGGCCGATTTCCCTCAGCCTTTCTTCGTAGGACAATCCCCGTAGCTCTGGGACTAGTCTTGTTGCAAACCTTTGCACTTTCTCTAATTTCTTGACGTGCTTGACTAGGTGTGGATTCCAAACTGGTGCTGCATTCTCCAGTATGGGCCTGACGTAAATGGTATACAGTCTTGAACGAATCCTTACTGAGGTATCGGAACGCTATCCGTAGGTTTGCCAGGCGCCCATATGCTGCAGCAGTTATCTGATTGATGTGCGCCTCGGGAGATATGCTCGGTGTTATACCACCACCAGATCTTTTTTCTTGAGTGAGGTTTGCAGACTTTGGCCGTCTAAACTATATTGTGTCTGCGGTCTTCTTTGCCCTTCCCCAATCTTCAGGCTTTTAGCCTGTCCAGGTCTCTTCGTAGTCCTGCCTGATCCTCATCCGATTTGATTCTTCTCATTAACTTCACATCGTCCGCAAACAAGGACACTTATGAATCTATCCCTTCCGTTATGTCATTCACATATACCAAGAACAGCACAGGTCCTAGGACTGACCCCTGTGGAACGCCGCTTGTCACAGGCGCCCACTCTGACACCTCGTCACGTACCATGACTCGTTGTTGCCTCCCTGTCAGGTATTCTCTGATCCATTGCAGTGCCTTTCCTGTTATGTGTGCCTGATCCTCTAGCTTTTGCAGTATCCTCTTGTGAGGAACTGAGTCGAAGGCCTTCTTGCAGTCCAAAAAGATGCAGTCGATCCACCCCTCTCTCTCTTGTCTTACTTCTGTCACCTTGTCATAAAACTCTAGTAGGTTTGTGACACAGGATTTTCCTTCCCTGAAACCGTGCTGGTTGTCAATTATACACTTGTTTCTTTCCAGGTGCCCCACCACTCTCCTCCTGATGATCTTCTCCATGACCTTGCATACTATACACGTTAGTGATACAGGTCTGTAGTTTAGTGCCTCATGTCTGTCTCCCTTTTTAAAAATTGGGACTACATTTGCCATCTTCCATACCTCGGGGAGTTGCCCAGTTTCAAATGATGTGTTGAAGATCTTTGTTAACGGTACACACAATATCTCTGCTCCCTCTTTAAGGACCCATGGAGAGATGTTGTCTGGTCCCACCGCCTTTGAGGTGTCAAGTTCGCATAGCAGCTTCTTCACCTCCTCCTTGGTTATATGTACCTCATCCAGCACTTGCTGGTGCACCCCCCTGCTCTGATTTCGTGGAGTCCTACTGGTTTCCACTGTAAATACTTCTTTAAATCTTGTGTTGAGCTCCTGACATACTCTCGGTCGTTTCTTGTGAATTCCCCATCACCCTTCCTCAGTCTGATTACCTGGTCCTTGATCGTTGTTTTCCTCCTGATGTGGCTGTACAACAGCTTCGGGTCAGTCTTGACTTTCGATGCTATGTCATTTTCGTATTGCCGCTGAGCCTCCCTTCTTATCTGTGCATATTCGTTTCTGGCTCTTCGGTTAATCTCTTTATTTTCCTGGGTTCTCTGTCTTCTGTACCTTTTCCATTCTCTAGTACACCTAGTTTTTGCCTCCCTACACCTTTGGGTGAACCAAGGACTCGTTCTGTTCTTCCCATTATTTCTGTTTCCCTTGGGAACAAACCTCTCCTCTGCCTCCTTGCATTTTGTTGCCATATAGTCCATCATTTCTTGTACCGGTTTTCCTGTCAGTTCCCTCTCCCACTGAATGTCTTGAAAGAAGTTCCTCAAGCCTGAGTAGTTCCCCCTTTTGTAGTTTGGTTTTTCCCACTCTATTCCTGCTGCTCTCTCCACTTGGAGCTCAACTATGTAGTCGAAGCACAGAACCA